>NW_026777557.1:0-221000 GCF_028023285.1 Balaenoptera ricei
CCTTTACCCTGCTAGGCAACGGAAGAGCTAGAGCCAACTAGGCCTCGCTCAGACCACCCCTCCTTCAGGGATCTTGCCACACTTCGAAGCCTACACAGTAAAAGGTACTTAGCGAAGTTCTCAGGGTTTCGCCATGCTCTCCCTCGGCAGCTCCACTACTGCAGGGACTCATGTTTGCTGTGAACTAGGATAGGTGGCCCTGCTTCGAAAAGCACTCTTTTCCCCTTTGGAAACCTGGATTCTTGTAGCCTCGGAGCTGTTTGCGAAACCCTAGGAAGGCCCAGCTTTTACTCACTGCAGGCACGCCCGGGGAGGAAACGAGTATGTTCCCCCAGAGAAACAGGCTGCTTGCAAGTGTCGAGGGGAGCTTCTCAGGTGCCCAGTGTGTCCCGTTTGTTTCCCTTTGCTGCTGCCATCCTGCAGGTACTTTTGCTGGGTGCTAACATGGGTAGGTGGCTCTGCGGACAAAAGCAGCCTTTTCCCTTTGGAAGCTTGGATTCTAGTGTCTCAGGGGCTGCTTCCCAAACCTTGAAGTTGCCCAGGTTTTGGCCTCCGCAGGTACGCTTGCGTTGCAAACGAGCACTTTCCCCCGAGAAACCGTGTTCCTGCCACGCTGGAAGAGTTAAGCCCGCAGACCTCTTTCATCCTGGGAAAGCCCAAGGCCACCCTGAGCCTCAGGGTAGTGCCTAAGTTTCCACCGGGCAAGCTCTGCGTGCCTCGTTTTCCATGAGGTCTCCACCGTTGTTGTGTTTGAATGGAACGCGAGGATAGCTTTCAGGACTCCAAGCACTCTGGCCTCCGCACCGTTTCCCATGCTACCACACGGATCCCCCCCCACGTCTCCTCTCTGCCTGCTGAGCAAAAAGCAGCCGTGTAGGTTCTTCGGAACACTTCTTCATGCACAGCCCAAGGGGGCACACTGCTCTCTCTCTTCCTTTGGAAACCTAGGTTGCCGCAGCTTGTCCCAGCTCACGAGGACAGTCAGAGCCGGTCTCATGTGCTGGGTAACGTGGACTCAGTGAGGACAAGGGCCCTACCTGTACTCAGAAAAACTCTCTGCTCAAACTTCCATCCAGGAGCTCACACCGAGTGGCTCTTTGCTTAAGCAGGACGTCGATGTGAGGTCCAAGTTGAGCAAAGAGCACAATTCCTCCTTTACCCTGCTAGACCACGGAAGAGGTAGAGCCAACTAGGCCTCGCTCAGGCCAGCCCTCCTTCAGGGATCTTGCCACACTTCGAAGCCTGCCCAGTTTAAGAACTTAGAGAAGTTCCCAGGGTTTCGCCTTGCTCTCCCTCGGCAGCTCCACTACTGCAGGGACTCATGTTTGCTATGAACTAGGATAGGTGGCCCTGCTTCGAAAAGCAGTCTTTTCCCCTTTGGAAATCTGGATTCTTGTAGCCTCGGAGCTGTTTGCGAAACCCTAGGAAGGCCCAGCTTTTACTCACTGCAGGCACGCCCGGGGAGGAAACGAGTATGTTCCCCCAGAGAAACAGGCTGCTTGCAAGTGTCGAGGGGAGCTTCTCAGGTGCCCAGTGTGTCCCGTTTGTTTCCCTTCGCAGCTCCCATCCTACAGGTACTTATTCTGGGTGCTAACAAGGGTAGGTGGCTCTGCGGACAAAAGCAGCCTTTTCCCTTTGGAAGTTTGGATTCTAGTGTCTCAGGGGCTGCTTGCCAAACCTTGATGTTGCCCAGCTTCTAGCCTCCGCAGGTACACTTGCGTAGTAAAGGAGCACTTTCTCCCGAGAAACCGTGTTCCTGCCACGCTGGACGAGAGTTAAGCCCGCAGTACTCTTTCATCCTGGGAAAGCGCAAGGCCACCCTGAGCCTCAGGGTAGTGCCTAAGTTTCCACCGGGCAAGCTCTGCGTGCCTCGGTTTCCATGAGGTCTCCACCGTTGTTGTGTTTCAATGGAACGCGAGGATAGCTTTCAGGACTCCAAGCACTCTGGCCTCCGCACCGTTTCCCATGCTACCACACGGATTCCCCCCACGTCTCCTCTCTGCCTGCTGAGCAAAAAGCAGCCGTGTAGGTTCTTCGGAACACTTCTTCATGCACAGCCCAAGGGGGCACACTGCTCTCTCTCTTCCTTTGGAAACCTAGGTGGCCGCAGCTTGTCCCAACTCACGAAGACAGTCAGAGCCGGTCTCATGTGCTGGGTAACGTGGACTCAGTGAGGACAAGGGCCCTACCTGCACTCAGAAAAACTCTCTGCTCAGCCTTCCATCCAGGAGCTCACACCGAGTGGCTCTTTGCTTAAGCAGGACGTCAATGTGAGGTTCAAGCTGAGCAAAGAGCACAATTCCTCCTTTACCCTGCTAGGCCCCGGAAGAGGTAGAGCCAACTAGGCCTCGCTCAGGCCAGCCCTCCTTCAGGGATCTTGCAACACTTCGAAGCCTACACAGTAAAAGGTACTTAGCGAAGTTCTCAGGGTTTCGCCATGCTCTCCCTCGGCAGCTCCACTACTGCAGGGACTCATGTTTGCTGTGAACTAGGATAGGTGGCCCTGCTTCGGAAAGCAGTCTTTTCCCCTTTGGAAATCTGGATTCTTTTAGCCTCGGAGCTGTTTGCGAAACCCTAGGAAGGCCCAGCTTCTACTCACTGCAGGCACGCCCGGGGAGGAAACGAGTATGTTCCCCCAGAGAAACAGGCTGCTTGCAAGTGTCGAGGGGAGCTTTTCAGGTGCCCAGTGTGTCCTGTTTGTATCCCTTCGCAGCTCCCATCCTGCAGGGACTTATGTTGGGTGCGAAGAAGTGTAGGTGGCTCTGCGGACAAGAGCAGCCTTTTCCCTTTGGAAGCTTGGATTCTAGTGTCTCAGGGGCTGCTTGCCAAACCTTGAAGTTGCCCAGGTTCTAGCCTCCGCAGGTACGCTTGCGAAACAAACGAGCACTTTCCCCCATGCAACCGGGTTCCTGCCACGCTGGAAGAGAGTTAAGCCCGCAGACCTCGTTCCTCCTGGGAAAGTGCAAGGCCACCCTGAGCCCCAGGGTAGTGCCTAAGTTTCCACCAGGCAAGATCTGCGTGCCTCTTTTTCCATGAGGTCTCCACCGTTGTTGTGCTTCAATGGAACGCGAGGATAGCTTTCAGGACTCCAAGCACTCTGGCCTCCGCACCGTTTCCCATGCTACCACACGGATTCCCCCAACGTCTCCTCTCTGCCTGCTGAGCAAAAAGCAGCCGTGTAGGTTCTTCGAAACACTTCTTGCATGCACAGCCCAAGGCGGCACACTGCTCTCTCTCTTCCTTTGGAAACCTAGGTTGCCGCAGCTTGTCCCAGCTCACGAAGACAGTCAGAGCCGGTCTCATGTGCTGGGTAACGTGGACTCAGTGAGGACAAGGGCCCTACCTGCACTCAGAAAAACACTCTGCTCAACCTTCCATCCAGGAGCTCACACCAACTGGCGCGTGTGTTTAGCAGGACGTCAATGTGAGGTTCAAGCTGAGCAAAGAGCATAATTCCTCATTTACCCTGCCAGTCCCCGGAAGACGTAGAGCTAACTAGGCCTCGCTCAGGCCAGCCCTCCTTCAGGGATCTTGCCACACTTCGAAGCCTGCCCAGTTTAAGAACTTAGAGAAGTTCCCAGGGTTTCGCCTTGCTCTCCCTCGGCAGCTCCACTACTGCAGGGACTCATGTTTGCTATGAACTAGGATAGGTGGCCCTGCTTCGAAAAGCAGTCTTTTCCCCTTTGGAAACCTGGATTCTTGTAGCCTCGGAGCTGTTTGCGAAACCCTAGGAAGGCCCAGCTTTTACTCACTGCAGGCACGCCCGGGGAGGAAACGAGTATGTTCCCCCAGAGAAACAGGCTGCTTGCAAGTGTCGAGGGGAGCTTCTCAGGTGCCCAGTGTGTCCCGTTTGTTTCCCTTCGCAGCTCCCATCCTACAGGTACTTATTCTGGGTGCTAACAAGGGTAGGTGGCTCTGCGGACAAAAGCAGCCTTTTCCCTTTGGAAGTTTGGATTCTAGTGTGTCAGGGGCTGCTTGCCAAACCTTGATGTTGCCCAGCTTCTAGCCTCCGCAGGTACACTTGCGTAGTAAAGGAGCACTTTCTCCCGAGAAACCGTGTTCCTGCCACGCTGGAAGAGAGTTAAGCCCGCAGTACTCTTTCATCCTGGGAAAGCACAAGGCCACCCTGAGCCACAGGGTAGTGCCTAAGTTTCCACCGGGCAAGCTCTGCGTGCCTCGGTTTCCATGAGGTCTCCACCGTTGTTGTGCTTCAATGGAACGCGAGGATAGCTTTCAGGACTCCAAGCACTCTGGCCTCCGCACCGTTTCCCATGCTACCACACGGATTCCCCCCACGTCTCCTCTCTGCCTGCTGAGCAAAAAGCAGCCGTGTAGGTTCTTCGGAACACTTCTTCATGCACAGCCCAAGGGGGCACACTGCTCTCTCTCTTCCTTTGGAAACCTAGGTTGCCGCAGCTTGTCCCAACTCACGAAGACAGTCAGAGCCGGTCTCATGTGCTGGGTAACGTGGACTCAGTGAGGACAAGGGCCCTACCTGCACTCAGAAAAACTCTCTGCTCAGCCTTCCATCCAGGAGCTCACACCGAGTGGCTCTTTGCTTAAGCAGGACGTCGATGTGAGGTCCAAGCTGAGCAAAGAGCACAATTCCTCCTTTACCCTGCTAGACCACGGAAGAGGTAGAGCCAACTAGGCCTCGCTCAGGCCAGCCCTCCTTCAGGGATCTTGCCACACTTCGAAGCCTGCCCAGTTTAAGAACTTAGAGAAGTTCCCAGGGATTCGCCTTGCTCTCCCTCGGCAGCTCCACTACTGCAGGGACTCATGTTTGCTGTGAACTAGGATAGGTGGCCCTGTTTCCAAAAGCAGTCTTTTCCCCTTTGGAATTCAGGATTGTTGTAGCCTCGGAGCTGTTTGTGAAACCCTAAGAAGGCCCAGCTTATACTAACTGCAGGCACGCTCGGGGAGGAAACGAGTATGTTCCCCCAGAGAAACAGGCTGCTTGCAAGTGTCGAGGGGAGCTTCTCAGGTGCCCAGGGTGTCCTGTTTGTATCCCTTCGCAGCTCCCATCCTGCAGGTACTTATGTTGGGTGCGAAGAAGTGTAGGTGGCTCTGCGGACAAAAGCAGCCTTTTCCCTTTGGAAGTTTGGATTCTAGTGTCTCAGGGGCTGCTTGCCAAACCTTGATGTTGCCCAGCTTCTAGCCTCCGCAGGTACACTTGCGTAGTAAAGGAGCACTTTCCCCCGAGAAACCGGGTTCCTGCCACGCTGGAAGAGAGTTAAGCCCGCAGTACTCTTTCATCCTGGGAAAGCGCAAGGCCACCCTGAGCCTCAGGGTAGTGCCTAAGTTTCCACCGGGCAAGCTCTGCGTGCCTCGGTTTCCATGAGGTCTCCACCGTTGTTGTGCTTCAATGGAACGCGAGGATAGCTTTCAGGACTCCAAGCACTCTGGCCTCCGCACCGTTTCCCATGCTACCACACGGATTCCCCCCACGTCTCCTCTCTGCCTGCTGAGCAAAAAGCAGCCGTGTAGGTTCTTCGGAACACTTCTTCATGCACAGCCCAAGGGGGCACACTGCTCTCTCTCTTCCTTTGGAAACCTAGGTTGCCGCAGCTTGTCCCAACTCACGAAGACAGTCAGAGCCGGTCTCATGTGCTGGGTAACGTGGACTCAGTGAGGACAAGGGCCCTACCTGCACTCAGAAAAACTCTCTGCTCAGCCTTCCATCCAGGAGCTCACACCGAGTGGCTCTTTGCTTAAGCAGGACGTCAATGTGAGGTTCAAGCTGAGCAAAGAGCACAATTCCTCCTTTACCCTGCTAGGCCCCAGAAGAGGTAGAGCCAACTAGGCCTCGCTCAGGCCAGCCCTCCTTCAGGGATCTTGCCACACTTCGAAGCCTACACAGTAAAAGGTACTTAGCGAAGTTCTCAGGGTTTCGCCATGCTCTCCCTCGGCAGCTCCACTACTGCAGGGACTCATGTTTGCTATGAACTAGGATAGGTGGCCCTGCTTCGAAAAGCAGTCTTTTCCCCTTTGGAAACCTGGATTCTTGTAGCCTCGGAGCTGTTTGCGAAACCCTAGGAAGGCCCAGCTTTTACTCACTGCAGGCACGCCCGGGGAGGAAACGAGTATGTTCCCCCAGAGAAACAGGCTGCTTGCAAGTGTCGAGGGGAGCTTCTCAGGTGCCCAGTGTGTCCCGTTTGTTTCCCTTCGCAGCTCCCATCCTACAGGTACTTATTCTGGGTGCTAACAAGGGTAGGTGGCTCTGCGGACAAAAGCAGCCTTTTCCCTTTGGAAGTTTGGATTCTAGTGTGTCAGGGGCTGCTTGCCAAACCTTGATGTTGCCCAGCTTCTAGCCTCCGCAGGTACACTTGCGTAGTAAAGGAGCACTTTCCCCCGAGAAACCGGGTTCCTGCCACGCTGGAAGAGAGTTAAGCCCGCAGTACTCTTTCATCCTGGGAAAGCGCAAGGCCACCCTGAGCCTCAGGGTAGTGCCTAAGTTTCCACCGGGCAAGCTCTGCGTGCCTCGGTTTCCATGAGGTCTCCACCGTTGTTGTGCTTCAATGGAACGCGAGGATAGCTTTCAGGACTCCAAGCACTCTGGCCTCCGCACCGTTTCCCATGCTACCACACGGATTCCCCCCACGTCTCCTCTTTGCCTGCTGAGCAAAAAGCAGCCGTGTAGGTTCTTCGGAACACTTCTTCATGCACAGCCCAAGGGGGCACACTGCTCTCTCTCTTCCTTTGGAAACCTAGGTTGCCGCAGCTTGTCCCAACTCACGAAGACAGTCAGAGCCGGTCTCATGTGCTGGGTAACGTGGACTCAGTGAGGACAAGGGCCCTACCTGCACTCAGAAAAACTCTCTGCTCAGCCTTCCATCCAGGAGCTCACACCGAGTGGCTCTTTGCTTAAGCAGGACGTCAATGTGAGGTTCAAGCTGAGCAAAGAGCACAATTCCTCCTTTACCCTGCTAGGCCCCGGAAGAGGTAGAGCCAACTAGGCCTCGCTCAGGCCAGCCCTCCTTCAGGGATCTTGCAACACTTCGAAGCCTACACAGTAAAAGGTACTTAGCGAAGTTCCCAGGGTTTCGCCATGCTCTCCCTCGGCAGCTCCACTACTGCAGGGACTCATGTTTGCTATGAACTAGGATAGGTGGCCCTGCTTCGAAAAGCAGTCTTTTCCCCTTTGGAAACCTGGATTCTTGTAGCCTCGGAGCTGTTTGCGAAACCCTAGGAAGGCCCAGCTTTTACTAACTGCAGGCACGCCCGGGGAGGAAACGAGTATGTTCCCCCAGAGAAACAGGCTGCTTGCAAGTGTCGAGGGGAGCTTCTCAGGTGCCCAGTGTGTCCCGTTTGTTTCCCTTCGCAGCTCCCATCCTACAGGTACTTATTCTGGGTGCTAACAAGGGTAGGTGGCTCTGCGGACAAAAGCAGCCTTTTCCCTTTGGAAGTTTGGATTCTAGTGTGTCAGGGGCTGCTTGCCAAACCTTGATGTTGCCCAGCTTCTAGCCTCCGCAGGTACACTTGCGTAGTAAAGGAGCACTTTCTCCCGAGAAACCGTGTTCCTGCCACGCTGGAAGAGAGAGAGTTAAGCCCGCAGTACTCTTTCATCCTGGGAAAGCGCAAGGCCACCCTGAGCCTCAGGGTAGTGCCTAAGTTTCCACCGGGCAAGCTCTGCGTGCCTCGGTTTCCATGAGGTCTCCACCGTTGTTGTGCTTCAATGGAACGCGAGGATAGCTTTCAGGACTCCAAGCACTCTGGCCTCCGCACCGTTTCCCATGCTACCACACGGATTCCCCCCACGTCTCCTCTCTGCCTGCTGAGCAAAAAGCAGCCGTGTAGGTTCTTCGGAACACTTCTTCATGCACAGCCCAAGGGGGCACACTGCTCTCTCTCTTCCTTTGGAAACCTAGGTTGCCGCAGCTTGTCCCAACTCACGAAGACAGTCAGAGCCGGTCTCATGTGCTGGGTAACGTGGACTCAGTGAGGACAAGGGCCCTACCTGCACTCAGAAAAACACTCTGCTCAACCTTCCATCCAGGAGCTCACACCAACTGGCGCGTGTGTTTAGCAGGACGTCAATGTGAGGT
This sequence comes from Balaenoptera ricei, assembly GCF_028023285.1. NCBI lineage: Eukaryota > Metazoa > Chordata > Mammalia > Artiodactyla > Balaenopteridae > Balaenoptera > Balaenoptera ricei. Next base: position 8,046 of record NW_026777557.1, read on the forward strand.
TCAAGCTGAGCAAAGAGCACAATTCCTCCTTTACCCTGCCAGTCCCCGGAAGACGTAGAGCTAACTAGGCCTCGCTCAGGCCAGCTCTCCTTCAGGGTTCTTGCCACACTACGAACCCGGCACAGTAAAAGGTACTTAGCGAAGTTCCCCGGATTTCGCCATGCTCTCCCTCGGCAGTTCCACTACTGCAGGGACTCATGTTTGCTGTGAACTAGGATAGGTGGCCGTGCTTCGAAAAGCACTCTTTTCCACTTTGGAAATGTGGATTCTTGTAGCCCAGGAGCTGTTTGCGAAACCGTAGGAAAACCCAGCTTATACTCACTGCAGGCACGCCCGGGGAGGAAACGCGTATGTTCCCCCAGAGAAACAGGCTGCTTGCAAGTGTCGACGGGAGCTTTTCAGGTGCCCAGTGTGTCCTGTTTGTATGCCTTCGCAGCTCCCATCCTGCAGGTACTTATTCTGGGTGCTAACATGGGTAGGTGGCTCTGCGGACAAAAGCAGCCTTTTCCCTTTGGAAGCTTGGATTCTAGTGTCTCAGGGGCTGCTTGCCAAACCTTGATGTTGCCCAGCTTCTAGCCTCCGCAGGTACACTTGCGTAGTAAAGGAGCACTTTCCCCCGAGAAACCGGGTTCCTGCCACGCTGGAAGAGAGTTAAGCCCGCAGTACTCTTTCATCCTGGGAAAGCGCAAGGCCACCCTGAGCCTCAGGGTAGTGCCTAAGTTTCCACCGGGCAAGCTCTGCGTGCCTCGGTTTCCATGAGGTCTCCACCGTTGTTGTGCTTCAATGGAACGCGAGGATAGCTTTCAGGACTCCAAGCACTCTGGCCTCCGCACCGTTTCCCATGCTACCACACGGATTCCCCCCACGTCTCCTCTCTGCCTGCTGAGCAAAAAGCAGCCGTGTAGGTTCTTCGGAACACTTCTTCATGCACAGCCCAAGGGGGCACACTGCTCTCTCTCTTCCTTTGGAAACCTAGGTGGCCGCAGCTTGTCCCAACTCACGAAGACAGTCAGAGCCGGTCTCATGTGCTGGGTAACGTGGACTCAGTGAGGACAAGGGCCCTACCTGCACTCAGAAAAACACTCTGCTCAACCTTCCATCCAGGAGCTCACACCAACTGGCGCGTGTGTTTAGCAGGACGTCAATGTGAGGTTCAAGCTGAGCAAAGAGCACAATTCCTCCTTTACCCTGCTAGGCCCCAGAAGAGGTAGAGCCAACTAGGCCTCGCTCAGGCCAGCCCTCCTTCAGGGATCTTGCCACACTTCGAAGCCTACACAGTAAAAGGTACTTAGCGAAGTTCTCAGGGTTTCGCCATGCTCTCCCTCGGCAGCTCCACTACTGCAGGGACTCATGTTTGCTATGAACTAGGATAGGTGGCCCTGCTTCGAAAAGCAGTCTTTTCCCCTTTGGAAACCTGGATTCTTGTAGCCTCGGAGCTGTTTGCGAAACCCTAGGAAGGCCCAGCTTTTACTCACTGCAGGCACGCCCGGGGAGGAAACGAGTATGTTCCCCCAGAGAAACAGGCTGCTTGCAAGTGTCGAGGGGAGCTTCTCAGGTGCCCAGTGTGTCCCGTTTGTTTCCCTTCGCAGCTCCCATCCTACAGGTACTTATTCTGGGTGCTAACAAGGGTAGGTGGCTCTGCGGACAAAAGCAGCCTTTTCCCTTTGGAAGTTTGGATTCTAGTGTCTCAGGGGCTGCTTGCCAAACCTTGATGTTGCCCAGCTTCTAGCCTCCGCAGGTACACTTGCGTAGTAAAGGAGCACTTTCCCCCGAGAAACCGGGTTCCTGCCACGCTGGAAGAGAGTTAAGCCCGCAGTACTCTTTCATCCTGGGAAAGCGCAAGGCCACCCTGAGCCTCAGGGTAGTGCCTAAGTTTCCACCGGGCAAGCTCTGCGTGCCTCGGTTTCCATGAGGTCTCCACCGTTGTTGTGCTTCAATGGAACGCGAGGATAGCTTTCAGGACTCCAAGCACTCTGGCCTCCGCACCGTTTCCCATGCTACCACACGGATTCCCCCCACGTCTCCTCTTTGCCTGCTGAGCAAAAAGCAGCCGTGTAGGTTCTTCGGAACACTTCTTCATGCACAGCCCAAGGGGGCACACTGCTCTCTCTCTTCCTTTGGAAACCTAGGTTGCCGCAGCTTGTCCCAACTCACGAAGACAGTCAGAGCCGGTCTCATGTGCTGGGTAACGTGGACTCAGTGAGGACAAGGGCCCTACCTGCACTCAGAAAAACTCTCTGCTCAGCCTTCCATCCAGGAGCTCACACCGAGTGGCTCTTTGCTTAAGCAGGACGTCAATGTGAGGTTCAAGCTGAGCAAAGAGCACAATTCCTCCTTTACCCTGCTAGGCCCCGGAAGAGGTAGAGCCAACTAGGCCTCGCTCAGGCCAGCCCTCCTTCAGGGATCTTGCAACACTTCGAAGCCTACACAGTAAAAGGTACTTAGCGAAGTTCCCAGGGTTTCGCCATGCTCTCCCTCGGCAGCTCCACTACTGCAGGGACTCATGTTTGCTATGAACTAGGATAGGTGGCCCTGCTTCGAAAAGCAGTCTTTTCCCCTTTGGAAACCTGGATTCTTGTAGCCTCGGAGCTGTTTGCGAAACCCTAGGAAGGCCCAGCTTTTACTAACTGCAGGCACGCCCGGGGAGGAAACGAGTATGTTCCCCCAGAGAAACAGGCTGCTTGCAAGTGTCGAGGGGAGCTTCTCAGGTGCCCAGTGTGTCCCGTTTGTTTCCCTTCGCAGCTCCCATCCTACAGGTACTTATTCTGGGTGCTAACAAGGGTAGGTGGCTCTGCGGACAAAAGCAGCCTTTTCCCTTTGGAAGTTTGGATTCTAGTGTGTCAGGGGCTGCTTGCCAAACCTTGATGTTGCCCAGCTTCTAGCCTCCGCAGGTACACTTGCGTAGTAAAGGAGCACTTTCTCCCGAGAAACCGTGTTCCTGCCACGCTGGAAGAGAGAGAGTTAAGCCCGCAGTACTCTTTCATCCTGGGAAAGCGCAAGGCCACCCTGAGCCTCAGGGCAGTGCCTAAGTTTCCACCGGGCAAGCTCTGCGTGCCTCGGTTTCCATGAGGTCTCCACCGTTGTTGTGCTTCAATGGAACGCGAGGATAGCTTTCAGGACTCCAAGCACTCTGGCCTCCGCACCGTTTCCCATGCTACCACACGGATTCCCCCCACGTCTCCTCTCTGCCTGCTGAGCAAAAAGCAGCCGTGTAGGTTCTTCGGAACACTTCTTCATGCACAGCCCAAGGGGGCACACTGCTCTCTCTCTTCCTTTGGAAACCTAGGTTGCCGCAGCTTGTCCCAACTCACGAAGACAGTCAGAGCCGGTCTCATGTGCTGGGTAACGTGGACTCAGTGAGGACAAGGGCCCTACCTGCACTCAGAAAAACACTCTGCTCAACCTTCCATCCAGGAGCTCACACCAACTGGCGCGTGTGTTTAGCAGGACGTCAATGTGAGGTTCAAGCTGAGCAAAGAGCACAATTCCTCCTTTACCCTGCCAGTCCCCGGAAGACGTAGAGCTAACTAGGCCTCGCTCAGGCCAGCTCTCCTTCAGGGTTCTTGCCACACTACGAACCCGGCACAGTAAAAGGTACTTAGCGAAGTTCCCCGGATTTCGCCATGCTCTCCCTCGGCAGTTCCACTACTGCAGGGACTCATGTTTGCTGTGAACTAGGATAGGTGGCCGTGCTTCGAAAAGCACTCTTTTCCACTTTGGAAATGTGGATTCTTGTAGCCCAGGAGCTGTTTGCGAAACCGTAGGAAAACCCAGCTTATACTCACTGCAGGCACGCCCGGGGAGGAAACGCGTATGTTCCCCCAGAGAAACAGGCTGCTTGCAAGTGTCGACGGGAGCTTTTCAGGTGCCCAGTGTGTCCTGTTTGTATGCCTTCGCAGCTCCCATCCTGCAGGTACTTATTCTGGGTGCTAACATGGGTAGGTGGCTCTGCGGACAAAAGCAGCCTTTTCCCTTTGGAAGCTTGGATTCTAGTGTCTCAGGGGCTGCTTGCCAAACCTTGATGTTGCCCAGCTTCTAGCCTCCGCAGGTACACTTGCGTAGTAAAGGAGCACTTTCCCCCGAGAAACCGGGTTCCTGCCACGCTGGAAGAGAGTTAAGCCCGCAGTACTCTTTCATCCTGGGAAAGCGCAAGGCCACCCTGAGCCTCAGGGTAGTGCCTAAGTTTCCACCGGGCAAGCTCTGCGTGCCTCGGTTTCCATGAGGTCTCCACCGTTGTTGTGCTTCAATGGAACGCGAGGATAGCTTTCAGGACTCCAAGCACTCTGGCCTCCGCACCGTTTCCCATGCTACCACACGGATTCCCCCCACGTCTCCTCTCTGCCTGCTGAGCAAAAAGCAGCCGTGTAGGTTCTTCGGAACACTTCTTCATGCACAGCCCAAGGGGGCACACTGCTCTCTCTCTTCCTTTGGAAACCTAGGTGGCCGCAGCTTGTCCCAACTCACGAAGACAGTCAGAGCCGGTCTCATGTGCTGGGTAACGTGGACTCAGTGAGGACAAGGGCCCTACCTGCACTCAGAAAAACTCTCTGCTCAGCCTTCCATCCAGGAGCTCACACCGAGTGGCTCTTTGCTTAAGCAGGACGTCGATGTGAGGTCCAAGCTGAGCAAAGAGCACAATTCCTCCTTTACCCTGCTAGACCACGGAAGAGGTAGAGCCAACTAGGCCTCGCTCAGGCCAGCCCTCCTTCAGGGATCTTGCCACACTTCGAAGCCTGCCCAGTTTAAGAACTTAGAGAAGTTCCCAGGGATTCGCCTTGCTCTCCCTCGGCAGCTCCACTACTGCAGGGACTCATGTTTGCTGTCAACTAGGATAGGTGGCCCTGTTTCCAAAAGCAGTCTTTTCCCCTTTGGAATTCAGGATTGTTGTAGCCTCGGAGCTGTTTGTGAAACCCTAAGAAGGCCCAGCTTATACTAACTGCAGGCACGCTCGGGGAGGAAACGAGTATGTTCCCCCAGAGAAACAGGCTGCTTGCAAGTGTCGAGGGGAGCTTCTCAGGTGCCCAGGGTGTCCTGTTTGTATCCCTTCGCAGCTCCCATCCTGCAGGTACTTATGTTGGGTGCGAAGAAGTGTAGGTGGCTCTGCGGACAAAAGCAGCCTTTTCCCTTTGGAAGTTTGGATTCTAGTGTCTCAGGGGCTGCTTGCCAAACCTTGATGTTGCCCAGCTTCTAGCCTCCGCAGGTACACTTGCGTAGTAAAGGAGCACTTTCCCCCGAGAAACCGGGTTCCTGCCACGCTGGAAGAGAGTTAAGCCCGCAGTACTCTTTCATCCTGGGAAAGCGCAAGGCCACCCTGAGCCTCAGGGTAGTGCCTAAGTTTCCACCGGGCAAGCTCTGCGTGCCTCGGTTTCCATGAGGTCTCCACCGTTGTTGTGCTTCAATGGAACGCGAGGATAGCTTTCAGGACTCCAAGCACTCTGGCCTCCGCACCGTTTCCCATGCTACCACACGGATTCCCCCCACGTCTCCTCTCTGCCTGCTGAGCAAAAAGCAGCCGTGTAGGTTCTTCGGAACACTTCTTCATGCACAGCCCAAGGGGGCACACTGCTCTCTCTCTTCCTTTGGAAACCTAGGTGGCCGCAGCTTGTCCCAACTCACGAAGACAGTCAGAGCCGGTCTCATGTGCTGGGTAACGTGGACTCAGTGAGGACAAGGGCCCTACCTGCACTCAGAAAAACTCTCTGCTCAGCCTTCCATCCACGAGCTCACACCGAGTGGCTCTTTGCTTAAGCAGGACGTCAATGTGAGGTTCAAGCTGAGCAAAGAGCACAATTCCTCCTTTACCCTGCTAGGCCCCAGAAGAGGTAGAGCCAACTAGGCCTCGCTCAGGCCAGCCCTCCTTCAGGGATCTTGCCACACTTCGAAGCCTACACAGTAAAAGGTACTTAGCGAAGTTCTCAGGGTTTCGCCATGCTCTCCCTCGGCAGCTCCACTACTGCAGGGACTCATGTTTGCTATGAACTAGGATAGGTGGCCCTGCTTCGAAAAGCAGTCTTTTCCCCTTTGGAAACCTGGATTCTTGTAGCCTCGGAGCTGTTTGCGAAACCCTAGGAAGGCCCAGCTTTTACTCACTGCAGGCACGCCCGGGGAGGAAACGAGTATGTTCCCCCAGAGAAACAGGCTGCTTGCAAGTGTCGAGGGGAGCTTCTCAGGTGCCCAGTGTGTCCCGTTTGTTTCCCTTCGCAGCTCCCATCCTACAGGTACTTATTCTGGGTGCTAACAAGGGTAGGTGGCTCTGCGGACAAAAGCAGCCTTTTCCCTTTGGAAGTTTGGATTCTAGTGTCTCAGGGGCTGCTTGCCAAACCTTGATGTTGCCCAGCTTCTAGCCTCCGCAGGTACACTTGCGTAGTAAAGGAGCACTTTCCCCCGAGAAACCGGGTTCCTGCCACGCTGGAAGAGAGTTAAGCCCGCAGTACTCTTTCATCCTGGGAAAGCGCAAGGCCACCCTGAGCCTCAGGGTAGTGCCTAAGTTTCCACCGGGCAAGCTCTGCGTGCCTCGGTTTCCATGAGGTCTCCACCGTTGTTGTGCTTCAATGGAACGCGAGGATAGCTTTCAGGACTCCAAGCACTCTGGCCTCCGCACCGTTTCCCATGCTACCACACGGATTCCCCCCACGTCTCCTCTTTGCCTGCTGAGCAAAAAGCAGCCGTGTAGGTTCTTCGGAACACTTCTTCATGCACAGCCCAAGGGGGCACACTGCTCTCTCTCTTCCTTTGGAAACCTAGGTTGCCGCAGCTTGTCCCAACTCACGAAGACAGTCAGAGCCGGTCTCATGTGCTGGGTAACGTGGACTCAGTGAGGACAAGGGCCCTACCTGCACTCAGAAAAACTCTCTGCTCAGCCTTCCATCCAGGAGCTCACACCGAGTGGCTCTTTGCTTAAGCAGGACGTCAATGTGAGGTTCAAGCTGAGCAAAGAGCACAATTCCTCCTTTACCCTGCTAGGCCCCGGAATAGGTAGAGCCAACTAGGCCTCGCTCAGGCCAGCCCTCCTTCAGGGATCTTGCAACACTTCGAAGCCTACACAGTAAAAGGTACTTAGCGAAGTTCCCAGGGTTTCGCCATGCTCTCCCTCGGCAGCTCCACTACTGCAGGGACTCATGTTTGCTATGAACTAGGATAGGTGGCCCTGCTTCGAAAAGCAGTCTTTTCCCCTTTGGAAACCTGGATTCTTGTAGCCTCGGAGCTGTTTGCGAAACCCTAGGAAGGCCCAGCTTTTACTCACTGCAGGCACGCCCGGGGAGGAAACGAGTATGTTCCCCCAGAGAAACAGGCTGCTTGCAAGTGTCGAGGGGAGCTTCTCAGGTGCCCAGTGTGTCCCGTTTGTTTCCCTTCGCAGCTCCCATCCTACAGGTACTTATTCTGGGTGCTAACAAGGGTAGGTGGCTCTGCGGACAAAAGCAGCCTTTTCCCTTTGGAAGTTTGGATTCTAGTGTGTCAGGGGCTGCTTGCCAAACCTTGATGTTGCCCAGCTTCTAGCCTCCGCAGGTACACTTGCGTAGTAAAGGAGCACTTTCTCCCGAGAAACCGTGTTCCTGCCACGCTGGAAGAGAGAGAGTTAAGCCCGCAGTACTCTTTCATCCTGGGAAAGCGCAAGGCCACCCTGAGCCTCAGGGCAGTGCCTAAGTTTCCACCGGGCAAGCTCTGCGTGCCTCGGTTTCCATGAGGTCTCCACCGTTGTTGTGCTTCAATGGAACGCGAGGATAGCTTTCAGGACTCCAAGCACTCTGGCCTCCGCACCGTTTCCCATGCTACCACACGGATTCCCCCCACGTCTCCTCTCTGCCTGCTGAGCAAAAAGCAGCCGTGTAGGTTCTTCGGAACACTTCTTCATGCACAGCCCAAGGGGGCACACTGCTCTCTCTCTTCCTTTGGAAACCTAGGTTGCCGCAGCTTGTCCCAACTCACGAAGACAGTCAGAGCCGGTCTCATGTGCTGGGTAACGTGGACTCAGTGAGGACAAGGGCCCTACCTGCACTCAGAAAAACACTCTGCTCAACCTTCCATCCAGGAGCTCACACCAACTGGCGCGTGTGTTTAGCAGGACGTCAATGTGAGGTTCAAGCTGAGCAAAGAGCACAATTCCTCCTTTACCCTGCCAGTCCCCGGAAGACGTAGAGCTAACTAGGCCTCGCTCAGGCCAGCTCTCCTTCAGGGTTCTTGCCACACTACGAACCCGGCACAGTAAAAGGTACTTAGCGAAGTTCCCCGGATTTCGCCATGCTCTCCCTCGGCAGTTCCACTACTGCAGGGACTCATGTTTGCTGTGAACTAGGATAGGTGGCCGTGCTTCGAAAAGCACTCTTTTCCACTTTGGAAATGTGGATTCTTGTAGCCTCGGAGCTGTTTGCGAAACCCTAGGAAGGCCCAGCTTTTACTCACTGCAGGCACGCCCGGGGAGGAAACGAGTATGTTCCCCCAGAGAAACAGGCTGCTTGCAAGTGTCAAGGGGAGCTTCTCAGGTGCCCAGTGTGTCCCGTTTGTTTCCCTTCGCAGCTCCCATCCTACAGGTACTTATTCTGGGTGCTAACAAGGGTAGGTGGCTCTGCGGACAAAAGCAGCCTTTTCCCTTTGGAAGTTTGGATTCTAGTGTGTCAGGGGCTGCTTGCCAAACCTTGATGTTGCCCAGCTTCTAGCCTCCGCAGGTACACTTGCGTAGTAAAGGAGCACTTTCTCCCGAGAAACCGTGTTCCTGCCACGCTGGAAGAGAGTTAAGCCCGCAGTACTCTTTCATCCTGGGAAAGCGCAAGGCCACCCTGAGCCTCAGGGTAGTGCCTAAGTTTCCACCGGGCAAGCTCTGCGTGCCTCGGTTTCCATGAGGTCTCCACCGTTGTTGTGCTTCAATGGAACGCGAGGATAGCTTTCAGGACTCCAAGCACTCTGGCCTCCGCACCGTTTCCCATGCTACCACACGGATTCCCCCCACGTCTCCTCTCTGCCTGCTGAGCAAAAAGCAGCCGTGTAGGTTCTTCGGAACACTTCTTCATGCACAGCCCAAGGGGGCACACTGCTCTCTCTCTTCCTTTGGAAACCTAGGTGGCCGCAGCTTGTCCCAACTCACGAAGACAGTCAGAGCCGGTCTCATGTGCTGGGTAACGTGGACTCAGTGAGGACAAGGGCCCTACCTGCACTCAGAAAAACACTCTGCTCAACCTTCCATCCAGGAGCTCACACCAACTGGCGCGTGTGTTTAGCAGGACGTCAATGTGAGGTTCAAGCTGAGCAAAGAGCACAATTCCTCCTTTACCCTGCTAGGCCCCGGAAGAGGTAGAGCCAACTAGGCCTCGCTCAGGCCAGCCCTCCTTCAGGGATCTTGCAACACTTCGAAGCCTACACAGTAAAAGGTACTTAGCGAAGTTCTCAGGGTTTCGCCATGCTCTCCCTCGGCAGCTCCACTACTGCAGGGACTCATGTTTGCTATGAACTAGGATAGGTGGCCCTGCTTCGAAAAGCAGTCTTTTCCCCTTTGGAAACCTGGATTCTTGTAGCCTCGGAGCTGTTTGCGAAACCCTAGGAAGGCCCAGCTTTTACTAACTGCAGGCACGCCCGGGGAGGAAACGAGTATGTTCCCCCAGAGAAACAGGCTGCTTGCAAGTGTCGAGGGGAGCTTCTCAGGTGCCCAGTGTGTCCCGTTTGTTTCCCTTCGCAGCTCCCATCCTACAGGTACTTATTCTGGGTGCTAACAAGGGTAGGTGGCTCTGCGGACAAAAGCAGCCTTTTCCCTTTGGAAGTTTGGATTCTAGTGTCTCAGGGGCTGCTTGCCAAACCTTGATGTTGCCCAGCTTCTAGCCTCCGCAGGTACACTTGCGTAGTAAAGGAGCACTTTCTCCCGAGAAACCGTGTTCCTGCCACGCTGGAAGAGAGAGAGTTAAGCCCGCAGTACTCTTTCATCCTGGGAAAGCGCAAGGCCACCCTGAGCCTCAGGGTAGTGCCTAAGTTTCCACCGGGCAAGCTCTGCGTGCCTCGGTTTCCATGAGGTCTCCACCGTTGTTGTGCTTCAATGGAACGCGAGGATAGCTTTCAGGACTCCAAGCACTCTGGCCTCCGCACCGTTTCCCATGCTACCACACGGATTCCCCCCACGTCTCCTCTCTGCCTGCTGAGCAAAAAGCAGCCGTGTAGGTTCTTCGGAACACTTCTTCATGCACAGCCCAAGGGGGCACACTGCTCTCTCTCTTCCTTTGGAAACCTAGGTTGCCGCAGCTTGTCCCAACTCACGAAGACAGTCAGAGCCGGTCTCATGTGCTGGGTAACGTGGACTCAGTGAGGACAAGGGCCCTACCTGCACTCAGAAAAACTCTCTGCTCAGCCTTCCATCCAGGAGCTCACACCGAGTGGCTCTTTGCTTAAGCAGGACGTCAATGTGAGGTTCAAGCTGAGCAAAGAGCACAATTCCTCCTTTACCCTGCTAGGCCCCGGAAGAGGTAGAGCCAACTAGGCCTCGCTCAGGCCAGCCCTCCTTCAGGGATCTTGCAACACTTCGAAGCCTACACAGTAAAAGGTACTTAGCGAAGTTCTCAGGGTTTCGCCATGCTCTCCCTCGGCAGCTCCACTACTGCAGGGACTCATGTTTGCTGTGAACTAGGATAGGTGGCCCTGCTTCGGAAAGCAGTCTTTTCCCCTTTGGAAATCTGGATTCTTTTAGCCTCGGAGCTGTTTGCGAAACCCTAGGAAGGCCCAGCTTCTACTCACTGCAGGCACGCCCGGGGAGGAAACGAGTATGTTCCCCCAGAGAAACAGGCTGCTTGCAAGTGTCGAGGGGAGCTTTTCAGGTGCCCAGTGTGTCCTGTTTGTATCCCTTCGCAGCTCCCATCCTGCAGGGACTTATGTTGGGTGCGAAGAAGTGTAGGTGGCTCTGCGGACAAGAGCAGCCTTTTCCCTTTGGAAGCTTGGATTCTAGTGTCTCAGGGGCTGCTTGGCAAACCTTGAAGTTGCCCAGGTTCTAGCCTCCGCAGGTACGCTTGCGAAACAAACGAGCACTTTCCCCCATGCAACCGGGTTCCTGCCACGCTGGAAGAGAGTTAAGCCCGCAGACCTCGTTCCTCCTGGGAAAGTGCAAGGCCACCCTGAGCCCCAGGGTAGTGCCTAAGTTTCCACCAGGCAAGATCTGCGTGCCTCTTTTTCCATGAGGTCTCCACCGTTGTTGTGCTTCAATGGAACGCGAGGATAGCTTTCAGGACTCCAAGCACTCTGGCCTCCGCACCGTTTCCCATGCTACCACACGGATTCCCCCAACGTCTCCTCTCTGCCTGCTGAGCAAAAAGCAGCCGTGTAGGTTCTTCGAAACACTTCTTGCATGCACAGCCCAAGGCGGCACACTGCTCTCTCTCTTCCTTTGGAAACCTAGGTTGCCGCAGCTTGTCCCAGCTCACGAAGACAGTCAGAGCCGGTCTCATGTGCTGGGTAACGTGGACTCAGTGAGGACAAGGGCCCTACCTGCACTCAGAAAAACACTCTGCTCAACCTTCCATCCAGGAGCTCACACCAACTGGCGCGTGTGTTTAGCAGGACGTCAATGTGAGGTTCAAGCTGAGCAAAGAGCATAATTCCTCATTTACCCTGCCAGTCCCCGGAAGACGTAGAGCTAACTAGGCCTCGCTCAGGCCAGCCCTCCTTCAGGGATCTTGCCACACTTCGAAGCCTGCCCAGTTTAAGAACTTAGAGAAGTTCCCAGGGTTTCACCTTGCTCTCCCTCGGCAGCTCCACTACTGCAGGGACTCATGTTTGCTATGAACTAGGATAGGTGGCCCTGCTTCGAAAAGCAGTCTTTTCCCCTTTGGAAACCTGGATTCTTGTAGCCTCGGAGCTGTTTGCGAAACCCTAGGAAGGCCCAGCTTTTACTCACTGCAGGCACGCCCGGGGAGGAAACGAGTATGTTCCCCCAGAGAAACAGGCTGCTTGCAAGTGTCGAGGGGAGCTTCTCAGGTGCCCAGTGTGTCCCGTTTGTTTCCCTTCGCAGCTCCCATCCTACAGGTACTTATTCTGGGTGCTAACAAGGGTAGGTGGCTCTGCGGACAAAAGCAGCCTTTTCCCTTTGGAAGTTTGGATTCTAGTGTGTCAGGGGCTGCTTGCCAAACCTTGATGTTGCCCAGCTTCTAGCCTCCGCAGGTACACTTGCGTAGTAAAGGAGCACTTTCTCCCGAGAAACCGTGTTCCTGCCACGCTGGAAGAGAGTTAAGCCCGCAGTACTCTTTCATCCTGGGAAAGCACAAGGCCACCCTGAGCCACAGGGTAGTGCCTAAGTTTCCACCGGGCAAGCTCTGCGTGCCTCGGTTTCCATGAGGTCTCCACCGTTGTTGTGCTTCAATGGAACGCGAGGATAGCTTTCAGGACTCCAAGCACTCTGGCCTCCGCACCGTTTCCCATGCTACCACACGGATTCCCCCCACGTCTCCTCTCTGCCTGCTGAGCAAAAAGCAGCCGTGTAGGTTCTTCGGAACACTTCTTCATGCACAGCCCAAGGGGGCACACTGCTCTCTCTCTTCCTTTGGAAACCTAGGTTGCCGCAGCTTGTCCCAACTCACGAAGACAGTCAGAGCCGGTCTCATGTGCTGGGTAACGTGGACTCAGTGAGGACAAGGGCCCTACCTGCACTCAGAAAAACTCTCTGCTCAGCCTTCCATCCAGGAGCTCACACCGAGTGGCTCTTTGCTTAAGCAGGACGTCGATGTGAGGTCCAAGCTGAGCAAAGAGCACAATTCCTCCTTTACCCTGCTAGACCACGGAAGAGGTAGAGCCAACTAGGCCTCGCTCAGGCCAGCCCTCCTTCAGGGATCTTGCCACACTTCGAAGCCTGCCCAGTTTAAGAACTTAGAGAAGTTCCCAGGGATTCGCCTTGCTCTCCCTCGGCAGCTCCACTACTGCAGGGACTCATGTTTGCTGTGAACTAGGATAGGTGGCCCTGTTTCCAAAAGCAGTCTTTTCCCCTTTGGAATTCAGGATTGTTGTAGCCTCGGAGCTGTTTGTGAAACCCTAAGAAGGCCCAGCTTATACTAACTGCAGGCACGCTCGGGGAGGAAACGAGTATGTTCCCCCAGAGAAACAGGCTGCTTGCAAGTGTCGAGGGGAGCTTCTCAGGTGCCCAGGGTGTCCTGTTTGTATCCCTTCGCAGCTCCCATCCTGCAGGTACTTATGTTGGGTGCGAAGAAGTGTAGGTGGCTCTGCGGACAAAAGCAGCCTTTTCCCTTTGGAAGTTTGGATTCTAGTGTCTCAGGGGCTGCTTGCCAAACCTTGATGTTGCCCAGCTTCTAGCCTCCGCAGGTACACTTGCGTAGTAAAGGAGCACTTTCCCCCGAGAAACCGGGTTCCTGCCACGCTGGAAGAGAGTTAAGCCCGCAGTACTCTTTCATCCTGGGAAAGCGCAAGGCCACCCTGAGCCTCAGGGTAGTGCCTAAGTTTCCACCGGGCAAGCTCTGCGTGCCTCGGTTTCCATGAGGTCTCCACCGTTGTTGTGCTTCAATGGAACGCGAGGATAGCTTTCAGGACTCCAAGCACTCTGGCCTCCGCACCGTTTCCCATGCTACCACACGGATTCCCCCCACGTCTCCTCTCTGCCTGCTGAGCAAAAAGCAGCCGTGTAGGTTCTTCGGAACACTTCTTCATGCACAGCCCAAGGGGGCACACTGCTCTCTCTCTTCCTTTGGAAACCTAGGTTGCCGCAGCTTGTCCCAACTCACGAAGACAGTCAGAGCCGGTCTCATGTGCTGGGTAACGTGGACTCAGTGAGGACAAGGGCCCTACCTGCACTCAGAAAAACTCTCTGCTCAGCCTTCCATCCAGGAGCTCACACCGAGTGGCTCTTTGCTTAAGCAGGACGTCAATGTGAGGTTCAAGCTGAGCAAAGAGCACAATTCCTCCTTTACCCTGCTAGGCCCCAGAAGAGGTAGAGCCAACTAGGCCTCGCTCAGGCCAGCCCTCCTTCAGGGATCTTGCCACACTTCGAAGCCTACACAGTAAAAGGTACTTAGCGAAGTTCTCAGGGTTTCGCCATGCTCTCCCTCGGCAGCTCCACTACTGCAGGGACTCATGTTTGCTATGAACTAGGATAGGTGGCCCTGCTTCGAAAAGCAGTCTTTTCCCCTTTGGAAACCTGGATTCTTGTAGCCTCGGAGCTGTTTGCGAAACCCTAGGAAGGCCCAGCTTTTACTCACTGCAGGCACGCCCGGGGAGGAAACGAGTATGTTCCCCCAGAGAAACAGGCTGCTTGCAAGTGTCGAGGGGAGCTTCTCAGGTGCCCAGTGTGTCCCGTTTGTTTCCCTTCGCAGCTCCCATCCTACAGGTACTTATTCTGGGTGCTAACAAGGGTAGGTGGCTCTGCGGACAAAAGCAGCCTTTTCCCTTTGGAAGTTTGGATTCTAGTGTGTCAGGGGCTGCTTGCCAAACCTTGATGTTGCCCAGCTTCTAGCCTCCGCAGGTACACTTGCGTAGTAAAGGAGCACTTTCCCCCGAGAAACCGGGTTCCTGCCACGCTGGAAGAGAGTTAAGCCCGCAGTACTCTTTCATCCTGGGAAAGCGCAAGGCCACCCTGAGCCTCAGGGTAGTGCCTAAGTTTCCACCGGGCAAGCTCTGCGTGCCTCGGTTTCCATGAGGTCTCCACCGTTGTTGTGCTTCAATGGAACGCGAGGATAGCTTTCAGGACTCCAAGCACTCTGGCCTCCGCACCGTTTCCCATGCTACCACACGGATTCCCCCCACGTCTCCTCTTTGCCTGCTGAGCAAAAAGCAGCCGTGTAGGTTCTTCGGAACACTTCTTCATGCACAGCCCAAGGGGGCACACTGCTCTCTCTCTTCCTTTGGAAACCTAGGTGGCCGCAGCTTGTCCCAACTCACGAAGACAGTCAGAGCCGGTCTCATGTGCTGGGTAACGTGGACTCAGTGAGGACAAGGGCCCTACCTGCACTCAGAAAAACTCTCTGCTCAGCCTTCCATCCAGGAGCTCACACCGAGTGGCTCTTTGCTTAAGCAGGACGTCAATGTGAGGTTCAAGCTGAGCAAAGAGCACAATTCCTCCTTTACCCTGCTAGGCCCCGGAAGAGGTAGAGCCAACTAGGCCTCGCTCAGGCCAGCCCTCCTTCAGGGATCTTGCAACACTTCGAAGCCTACACAGTAAAAGGTACTTAGCGAAGTTCCCAGGGTTTCGCCATGCTCTCCCTCGGCAGCTCCACTACTGCAGGGACTCATGTTTGCTATGAACTAGGATAGGTGGCCCTGCTTCGAAAAGCAGTCTTTTCCCCTTTGGAAACCTGGATTCTTGTAGCCTCGGAGCTGTTTGCGAAACCCTAGGAAGGCCCAGCTTTTACTAACTGCAGGCACGCCCGGGGAGGAAACGAGTATGTTCCCCCAGAGAAACAGGCTGCTTGCAAGTGTCGAGGGGAGCTTCTCAGGTGCCCAGTGTGTCCCGTTTGTTTCCCTTCGCAGCTCCCATCCTACAGGTACTTATTCTGGGTGCTAACAAGGGTAGGTGGCTCTGCGGACAAAAGCAGCCTTTTCCCTTTGGAAGTTTGGATTCTAGTGTGTCAGGGGCTGCTTGCCAAACCTTGATGTTGCCCAGCTTCTAGCCTCCGCAGGTACACTTGCGTAGTAAAGGAGCACTTTCTCCCGAGAAACCGTGTTCCTGCCACGCTGGAAGAGAGAGAGTTAAGCCCGCAGTACTCTTTCATCCTGGGAAAGCGCAAGGCCACCCTGAGCCTCAGGGTAGTGCCTAAGTTTCCACCGGGCAAGCTCTGCGTGCCTCGGTTTCCATGAGGTCTCCACCGTTGTTGTGCTTCAATGGAACGCGAGGATAGCTTTCAGGACTCCAAGCACTCTGGCCTCCGCACCGTTTCCCATGCTACCACACGGATTCCCCCCACGTCTCCTCTCTGCCTGCTGAGCAAAAAGCAGCCGTGTAGGTTCTTCGGAACACTTCTTCATGCACAGCCCAAGGGGGCACACTGCTCTCTCTCTTCCTTTGGAAACCTAGGTTGCCGCAGCTTGTCCCAACTCACGAAGACAGTCAGAGCCGGTCTCATGTGCTGGGTAACGTGGACTCAGTGAGGACAAGGGCCCTACCTGCACTCAGAAAAACACTCTGCTCAACCTTCCATCCAGGAGCTCACACCAACTGGCGCGTGTGTTTAGCAGGACGTCAATGTGAGGTTCAAGCTGAGCAAAGAGCACAATTCCTCCTTTACCCTGCCAGTCCCCGGAAGACGTAGAGCTAACTAGGCCTCGCTCAGGCCAGCTCTCCTTCAGGGTTCTTGCCACACTACGAACCCGGCACAGTAAAAGGTACTTAGCGAAGTTCCCCGGATTTCGCCATGCTCTCCCTCGGCAGTTCCACTACTGCAGGGACTCATGTTTGCTGTGAACTAGGATAGGTGGCCGTGCTTCGAAAAGCACTCTTTTCCACTTTGGAAATGTGGATTCTTGTAGCCCAGGAGCTGTTTGCGAAACCGTAGGAAAACCCAGCTTATACTCACTGCAGGCACGCCCGGGGAGGAAACGCGTATGTTCCCCCAGAGAAACAGGCTGCTTGCAAGTGTCGACGGGAGCTTTTCAGGTGCCCAGTGTGTCCTGTTTGTATGCCTTCGCAGCTCCCATCCTGCAGGTACTTATTCTGGGTGCTAACATGGGTAGGTGGCTCTGCGGACAAAAGCAGCCTTTTCCCTTTGGAAGCTTGGATTCTAGTGTCTCAGGGGCTGCTTGCCAAACCTTGATGTTGCCCAGCTTCTAGCCTCCGCAGGTACACTTGCGTAGTAAAGGAGCACTTTCCCCCGAGAAACCGGGTTCCTGCCACGCTGGAAGAGAGTTAAGCCCGCAGTACTCTTTCATCCTGGGAAAGCGCAAGGCCACCCTGAGCCTCAGGGTAGTGCCTAAGTTTCCACCGGGCAAGCTCTGCGTGCCTCGGTTTCCATGAGGTCTCCACCGTTGTTGTGCTTCAATGGAACGCGAGGATAGCTTTCAGGACTCCAAGCACTCTGGCCTCCGCACCGTTTCCCATGCTACCACACGGATTCCCCCCACGTCTCCTCTCTGCCTGCTGAGCAAAAAGCAGCCGTGTAGGTTCTTCGGAACACTTCTTCATGCACAGCCCAAGGGGGCACACTGCTCTCTCTCTTCCTTTGGAAACCTAGGTGGCCGCAGCTTGTCCCAACTCACGAAGACAGTCAGAGCCGGTCTCATGTGCTGGGTAACGTGGACTCAGTGAGGACAAGGGCCCTACCTGCACTCAGAAAAACTCTCTGCTCAGCCTTCCATCCAGGAGCTCACACCGAGTGGCTCTTTGCTTAAGCAGGACGTCGATGTGAGGTCCAAGCTGAGCAAAGAGCACAATTCCTCCTTTACCCTGCTAGACCACGGAAGAGGTAGAGCCAACTAGGCCTCGCTCAGGCCAGCCCTCCTTCAGGGATCTTGCCACACTTCGAAGCCTGCCCAGTTTAAGAACTTAGAGAAGTTCCCAGGGATTCGCCTTGCTCTCCCTCGGCAGCTCCACTACTGCAGGGACTCATGTTTGCTGTGAACTAGGATAGGTGGCCCTGTTTCCAAAAGCAGTCTTTTCCCCTTTGGAATTCAGGATTGTTGTAGCCTCGGAGCTGTTTGTGAAACCCTAAGAAGGCCCAGCTTATACTAACTGCAGGCACGCTCGGGGAGGAAACGAGTATGTTCCCCCAGAGAAACAGGCTGCTTGCAAGTGTCGAGGGGAGCTTCTCAGGTGCCCAGGGTGTCCTGTTTGTATCCCTTCGCAGCTCCCATCCTGCAGGTACTTATGTTGGGTGCGAAGAAGTGTAGGTGGCTCTGCGGACAAAAGCAGCCTTTTCCCTTTGGAAGTTTGGATTCTAGTGTCTCAGGGGCTGCTTGCCAAACCTTGATGTTGCCCAGCTTCTAGCCTCCGCAGGTACACTTGCGTAGTAAAGGAGCACTTTCCCCCGAGAAACCGGGTTCCTGCCACGCTGGAAGAGAGTTAAGCCCGCAGTACTCTTTCATCCTGGGAAAGCGCAAGGCCACCCTGAGCCTCAGGGTAGTGCCTAAGTTTCCACCGGGCAAGCTCTGCGTGCCTCGGTTTCCATGAGGTCTCCACCGTTGTTGTGCTTCAATGGAACGCGAGGATAGCTTTCAGGACTCCAAGCACTCTGGCCTCCGCACCGTTTCCCATGCTACCACACGGATTCCCCCCACGTCTCCTCTCTGCCTGCTGAGCAAAAAGCAGCCGTGTAGGTTCTTCGGAACACTTCTTCATGCACAGCCCAAGGGGGCACACTGCTCTCTCTCTTCCTTTGGAAACCTAGGTGGCCGCAGCTTGTCCCAACTCACGAAGACAGTCAGAGCCGGTCTCATGTGCTGGGTAACGTGGACTCAGTGAGGACAAGGGCCCTACCTGCACTCAGAAAAACTCTCTGCTCAGCCTTCCATCCAGGAGCTCACACCGAGTGGCTCTTTGCTTAAGCAGGACGTCAATGTGAGGTTCAAGCTGAGCAAAGAGCACAATTCCTCCTTTACCCTGCTAGGCCCCAGAAGAGGTAGAGCCAACTAGGCCTCGCTCAGGCCAGCCCTCCTTCAGGGATCTTGCCACACTTCGAAGCCTACACAGTAAAAGGTACTTAGCGAAGTTCTCAGGGTTTCGCCATGCTCTCCCTCGGCAGCTCCACTACTGCAGGGACTCATGTTTGCTATGAACTAGGATAGGTGGCCCTGCTTCGAAAAGCAGTCTTTTCCCCTTTGGAAACCTGGATTCTTGTAGCCTCGGAGCTGTTTGCGAAACCCTAGGAAGGCCCAGCTTTTACTCACTGCAGGCACGCCCGGGGAGGAAACGAGTATGTTCCCCCAGAGAAACAGGCTGCTTGCAAGTGTCGAGGGGAGCTTCTCAGGTGCCCAGTGTGTCCCGTTTGTTTCCCTTCGCAGCTCCCATCCTACAGGTACTTATTCTGGGTGCTAACAAGGGTAGGTGGCTCTGCGGACAAAAGCAGCCTTTTCCCTTTGGAAGTTTGGATTCTAGTGTCTCAGGGGCTGCTTGCCAAACCTTGATGTTGCCCAGCTTCTAGCCTCCGCAGGTACACTTGCGTAGTAAAGGAGCACTTTCCCCCGAGAAACCGGGTTCCTGCCACGCTGGAAGAGAGTTAAGCCCGCAGTACTCTTTCATCCTGGGAAAGCGCAAGGCCACCCTGAGCCTCAGGGTAGTGCCTAAGTTTCCACCGGGCAAGCTCTGCGTGCCTCGGTTTCCATGAGGTCTCCACCGTTGTTGTGCTTCAATGGAACGCGAGGATAGCTTTCAGGACTCCAAGCACTCTGGCCTCCGCACCGTTTCCCATGCTACCACACGGATTCCCCCCACGTCTCCTCTTTGCCTGCTGAGCAAAAAGCAGCCGTGTAGGTTCTTCGGAACACTTCTTCATGCACAGCCCAAGGGGGCACACTGCTCTCTCTCTTCCTTTGGAAACCTAGGTTGCCGCAGCTTGTCCCAACTCACGAAGACAGTCAGAGCCGGTCTCATGTGCTGGGTAACGTGGACTCAGTGAGGACAAGGGCCCTACCTGCACTCAGAAAAACTCTCTGCTCAGCCTTCCATCCAGGAGCTCACACCGAGTGGCTCTTTGCTTAAGCAGGACGTCAATGTGAGGTTCAAGCTGAGCAAAGAGCACAATTCCTCCTTTACCCTGCTAGGCCCCGGAAGAGGTAGAGCCAACTAGGCCTCGCTCAGGCCAGCCCTCCTTCAGGGATCTTGCAACACTTCGAAGCCTACACAGTAAAAGGTACTTAGCGAAGTTCCCAGGGTTTCGCCATGCTCTCCCTCGGCAGCTCCACTACTGCAGGGACTCATGTTTGCTATGAACTAGGATAGGTGGCCCTGCTTCGAAAAGCAGTCTTTTCCCCTTTGGAAACCTGGATTCTTGTAGCCTCGGAGCTGTTTGCGAAACCCTAGGAAGGCCCAGCTTTTACTAACTGCAGGCACGCCCGGGGAGGAAACGAGTATGTTCCCCCAGAGAAACAGGCTGCTTGCAAGTGTCGAGGGGAGCTTCTCAGGTGCCCAGTGTGTCCCGTTTGTTTCCCTTCGCAGCTCCCATCCTACAGGTACTTATTCTGGGTGCTAACAAGGGTAGGTGGCTCTGCGGACAAAAGCAGCCTTTTCCCTTTGGAAGTTTGGATTCTAGTGTGTCAGGGGCTGCTTGCCAAACCTTGATGTTGCCCAGCTTCTAGCCTCCGCAGGTACACTTGCGTAGTAAAGGAGCACTTTCTCCCGAGAAACCGTGTTCCTGCCACGCTGGAAGAGAGAGAGTTAAGCCCGCAGTACTCTTTCATCCTGGGAAAGCGCAAGGCCACCCTGAGCCTCAGGGCAGTGCCTAAGTTTCCACCGGGCAAGCTCTGCGTGCCTCGGTTTCCATGAGGTCTCCACCGTTGTTGTGCTTCAATGGAACGCGAGGATAGCTTTCAGGACTCCAAGCACTCTGGCCTCCGCACCGTTTCCCATGCTACCACACGGATTCCCCCCACGTCTCCTCTCTGCCTGCTGAGCAAAAAGCAGCCGTGTAGGTTCTTCGGAACACTTCTTCATGCACAGCCCAAGGGGGCACACTGCTCTCTCTCTTCCTTTGGAAACCTAGGTTGCCGCAGCTTGTCCCAACTCACGAAGACAGTCAGAGCCGGTCTCATGTGCTGGGTAACGTGGACTCAGTGAGGACAAGGGCCCTACCTGCACTCAGAAAAACACTCTGCTCAACCTTCCATCCAGGAGCTCACACCAACTGGCGCGTGTGTTTAGCAGGACGTCAATGTGAGGTTCAAGCTGAGCAAAGAGCACAATTCCTCCTTTACCCTGCCAGTCCCCGGAAGACGTAGAGCTAACTAGGCCTCGCTCAGGCCAGCTCTCCTTCAGGGATCTTGCAACACTTCGAAGCCTACACAGTAAAAGGTACTTAGCGAAGTTCCCCGGATTTCGCCATGCTCTCCCTCGGCAGTTCCACTACTGCAGGGACTCATGTTTGCTGTGAACTAGGATAGGTGGCCGTGCTTCGAAAAGCACTCTTTTCCACTTTGGAAATGTGGATTCTTGTAGCCTCGGAGCTGTTTGCGAAACCCTAGGAAGGCCCAGCTTTTACTCACTGCAGGCACGCCCGGGGAGGAAACGAGTATGTTCCCCCAGAGAAACAGGCTGCTTGCAAGTGTCAAGGGGAGCTTCTCAGGTGCCCAGTGTGTCCCGTTTGTTTCCCTTCGCAGCTCCCATCCTACAGGTACTTATTCTGGGTGCTAACAAGGGTAGGTGGCTCTGCGGACAAAAGCAGCCTTTTCCCTTTGGAAGTTTGGATTCTAGTGTCTCAGGGGCTGCTTGCCAAACCTTGATGTTGCCCAGCTTCTAGCCTCCGCAGGTACACTTGCGTAGTAAAGGAGCACTTTCTCCCGAGAAACCGTGTTCCTGCCACGCTGGAAGAGAGTTAAGCCCGCAGTACTCTTTCATCCTGGGAAAGCGCAAGGCCACCCTGAGCCTCAGGGTAGTGCCTAAGTTTCCACCGGGCAAGCTCTGCGTGCCTCGGTTTCCATGAGGTCTCCACCGTTGTTGTGCTTCAATGGAACGCGAGGATAGCTTTCAGGACTCCAAGCACTCTGGCCTCCGCACCGTTTCCCATGCTACCACACGGATTCCCCCCACGTCTCCTCTCTGCCTGCTGAGCAAAAAGCAGCCGTGTAGGTTCTTCGGAACACTTCTTCATGCACAGCCCAAGGGGGCACACTGCTCTCTCTCTTCCTTTGGAAACCTAGGTGGCCGCAGCTTGTCCCAACTCACGAAGACAGTCAGAGCCGGTCTCATGTGCTGGGTAACGTGGACTCAGTGAGGACAAGGGCCCTACCTGCACTCAGAAAAACACTCTGCTCAACCTTCCATCCAGGAGCTCACACCAACTGGCGCGTGTGTTTAGCAGGACGTCAATGTGAGGTTCAAGCTGAGCAAAGAGCACAATTCCTCCTTTACCCTGCTAGGCCCCGGAAGAGGTAGAGCCAACTAGGCCTCGCTCAGGCCAGCCCTCCTTCAGGGATCTTGCAACACTTCGAAGCCTACACAGTAAAAGGTACTTAGCGAAGTTCTCAGGGTTTCGCCATGCTCTCCCTCGGCAGCTCCACTACTGCAGGGACTCATGTTTGCTATGAACTAGGATAGGTGGCCCTGCTTCGAAAAGCAGTCTTTTCCCCTTTGGAAACCTGGATTCTTGTAGCCTCGGAGCTGTTTGCGAAACCCTAGGAAGGCCCAGCTTTTACTAACTGCAGGCACGCCCGGGGAGGAAACGAGTATGTTCCCCCAGAGAAACAGGCTGCTTGCAAGTGTCGAGGGGAGCTTCTCAGGTGCCCAGTGTGTCCCGTTTGTTTCCCTTCGCAGCTCCCATCCTACAGGTACTTATTCTGGGTGCTAACAAGGGTAGGTGGCTCTGCGGACAAAAGCAGCCTTTTCCCTTTGGAAGTTTGGATTCTAGTGTCTCAGGGGCTGCTTGCCAAACCTTGATGTTGCCCAGCTTCTAGCCTCCGCAGGTACACTTGCGTAGTAAAGGAGCACTTTCTCCCGAGAAACCGTGTTCCTGCCACGCTGGAAGAGAGAGAGTTAAGCCCGCAGTACTCTTTCATCCTGGGAAAGCGCAAGGCCACCCTGAGCCTCAGGGTAGTGCCTAAGTTTCCACCGGGCAAGCTCTGCGTGCCTCGGTTTCCATGAGGTCTCCACCGTTGTTGTGCTTCAATGGAACGCGAGGATAGCTTTCAGGACTTCAAGCACTCTGGCCTCCGCACCGTTTCCCATGCTACCACACGGATTCCCCCCACGTCTCCTCTCTGCCTGCTGAGCAAAAAGCAGCCGTGTAGGTTCTTCGGAACACTTCTTCATGCACAGCCCAAGGGGGCACACTGCTCTCTCTCTTCCTTTGGAAACCTAGGTTGCCGCAGCTTGTCCCAACTCACGAAGACAGTCAGAGCCGGTCTCATGTGCTGGGTAACGTGGACTCAGTGAGGACAAGGGCCCTACCTGCACTCAGAAAAACTCTCTGCTCAGCCTTCCATCCAGGAGCTCACACCGAGTGGCTCTTTGCTTAAGCAGGACGTCGATGTGAGGTCCAAGCTGAGCAAAGAGCACAATTCCTCCTTTACCCTGCTAGACCACGGAAGAGGTAGAGCCAACTAGGCCTCGCTCAGGCCAGCCCTCCTTCAGGGATCTTGCCACACTTCGAAGCCTGCCCAGTTTAAGAACTTAGAGAAGTTCCCAGGGTTTCGCCTTGCTCTCCCTCGGCAGCTCCACTACTGCAGGGACTCATGTTTGCTGTGAACTGGGATAGGTGGCCCTGTTTCCAAAAGCAGTCTTTTCCCCTTTGGAATTCAGGATTGTTGTAGCCTCGGAGCTGTTTGTGAAACCCTAAGAAGGCCCAGCTTATACTAACTGCAGGCACGCTCGGGGAGGAAACGAGTATGTTCCCCCAGAGAAACAGGCTGCTTGCAAGTGTCGAGGGGAGCTTCTCAGGTGCCCAGGGTGTCCTGTTTGTATCCCTTCGCAGCTCCCATCCTGCAGGTACTTATGTTGGGTGCGAAGAAGTGTAGGTGGCTCTGCGGACAAAAGCAGCCTTTTCCCTTTGGAAGTTTGGATTCTAGTGTCTCAGGGGCTGCTTGCCAAACCTTGATGTTGCCCAGCTTCTAGCCTCCGCAGGTACACTTGCGTAGTAAAGGAGCACTTTCCCCCGAGAAACCGTGTTCCTGCCACGCTGGAAGAGAGTTAAGCCCGCAGTACTCTTTCATCCTGGGAAAGCGCAAGGCCACCCTGAGCCACAGGGTAGTGCCTAAGTTTCCACCGGGCAAGCTCTGCGTGCCTCGGTTTCCATGAGGTCTCCACCGTTGTTGTGCTTCAATGGAACGCGAGGATAGCTTTCAGGACTCCAAGCACTCTGGCCTCCGCACCGTTTCCCATGCTACCACACGGATTCCCCCCACGTCTCCTCTCTGCCTGCTGAGCAAAAAGCAGCCGTGTAGGTTCTTCGGAACACTTCTTCATGCACAGCCCAAGGGGGCACACTGCTCTCTCTCTTCCTTTGGAAACCTAGGTTGCCGCAGCTTGTCCCAACTCACGAAGACAGTCAGAGCCGGTCTCATGTGCTGGGTAACGTGGACTCAGTGAGGACAAGGGCCCTACCTGCACTCAGAAAAACTCTCTGCTCAGCCTTCCATCCAGGAGCTCACACCGAGTGGCTCTTTGCTTAAGCAGGACGTCAATGTGAGGTTCAAGCTGAGCAAAGAGCACAATTCCTCCTTTACCCTGCTAGGCCCCGGAAGAGGTAGAGCCAACTAAGCCTCGCTCAGGCCAGCCCTCCTTCAGGGATCTTGCCACACTACGAAGCCGTCACAGTAAAAGGTACTTAGGGAATTTCCCAGGGTTTCGCCATGCTCTCCCTCGGCAGCTCCACTACTGCAGGGACTCATGTTTGCTATGAACTAGGATAGGTGGCCCTGCTTCGAAAAGCAGTCTTTTCCCCTTTGGAAACCTGGATTCTTGTACCCTCGGAGCTGTTTGCGAAACCCTAGGAAGGCCCAGCTTTTATTCACTGCAGGCACGCCCGGGGAGGAAACGAGTATGTTCCCCCAGAGAAACAGGCTGCTTGCAAGTGTCGAGGGGAGCTTCTCAGGTGCCTAGTGTGTCCCGTTTGTTTCCCTTCGCAGCTCCCATCCTACAGGTACTTATTCTGGGTGCTAACAAGGGTAGGTGGCTCTGTGGACAAAAGCAGCCTTTTCCCTTTGGAAGTTTGGATTCTAGTGTCTCAGGGGCTGCTTGCCAAACCTTGATGTTGCCCAGCTTCTAGCCTCCGCAGGTACACTTGCGTAGTAAAGGAGCACTTTCTCCCGAGAAACCGTGTTCCTGCCACGCTGGAAGAGAGTTAAGCCAGCAGGACTCTTTCATCCTGGGAAAGGGCAAGGCCACCCTGAGCCTCAGGGTAGTGCCTAAGTTTCCACCGGGCAAGCTCTGCGTGCCTCGGTTTCCATGAGGTCTCCACCGTTGTTGTGCTTCAATGGAACGCGAGGATAGCTTTCAGGACTCCAAGCACTCTGGCCTCCGCACCGTTTCCCATGCTACCACACGGATTCCCCCCACGTCTCCTCTCTGCCTGCTGAGCAAAAAGCAGCCGTGTAGGTTCTTCGGAACACTTCTTCATGCACAGCCCAAGGGGGCACACTGCTCTCTCTCTTCCTTTGGAAACCTAGGTGGCCGCAGCTTGTCCCAACTCACGAAGACAGTCAGAGCCGGTCTCATGTGCTGGGTAACGTGGACTCAGTGAGGACAAGGGCCCTACCTGCACTCAGAAAAACACTCTGCTCAACCTTCCATCCAGGAGCTCACACCAACTGGCGCGTGTGTTTAGCAGGACGTCAATGTGAGGTTCAAGCTGAGCAAAGAGCACAATTCCTCCTTTACCCTGCTAGGCCCCGGAAGAGGTAGAGCCAACTAGGCCTCGCTCAGGCCAGCCCTCCTTCAGGGATCTTGCAACACTTCGAAGCCTACACAGTAAAAGGTACTTAGCGAAGTTCTCAGGGTTTCGCCATGCTCTCCCTCGGCAGCTCCACTACTCCAGGGACTCATGTTTGCTATGAACTAGGATAGGTGGCCCTGCTTCGAAAAGCAGTCTTTTCCCCTTTGGAAACCTGGATTCTTGTAGCCTCGGAGCTGTTTGCGAAACCCTAGGAAGGCCCAGCTTTTACTCACTGCAGGCACGCCCGGGGAGGAAACGAGTATGTTCCCCCAGAGAAACAGGCTGCTTGCAAGTGTCAAGGGGAGCTTCTCAGGTGCCCAGTGTGTCCCGTTTGTTTCCCTTCGCAGCTCCCATCCTACAGGTACTTATTCTGGGTGCTAACAAGGGTAGGTGGCTCTGCGGACAAAAGCAGCCTTTTCCCTTTGGAAGTTTGGATTCTAGTGTCTCAGGGGCTGCTTGCCAAACCTTGATGTTGCCCAGCTTCTAGCCTCCGCAGGTACACTTGCGTAGTAAAGGAGCACTTTCTCCCGAGAAACCGTGTTCCTGCCACGCTGGAAGAGAGAGAGTTAAGCCCGCAGTACTCTTTCATCCTGGGAAAGCGCAAGGCCACCCTGAGCCTCAGGGTAGTGCCTAAGTTTCCACCGGGCAAGCTCTGCGTGCCTCGGTTTCCATGAGGTCTCCACCGTTGTTGTGCTTCAATGGAACGCGAGGATAGCTTTCAGGACTCCAAGCACTCTGGCCTCCGCACCGTTTCCCATGCTACCACACGGATTCCCCCCACGTCTCCTCTCTGCCTGCTGAGCAAAAAGCAGCCGTGTAGGTTCTTCGGAACACTTCTTCATGCACAGCCCAAGGGGGCACACTGCTCTCTCTCTTCCTTTGGAAACCTAGGTTGCCGCAGCTTGTCCCAACTCACGAAGACAGTCAGAGCCGGTCTCATGTGCTGGGTAACGTGGACTCAGTGAGGACAAGGGCCCTACCTGCACTCAGAAAAACACTCTGCTCAACCTTCCATCCAGGAGCTCACACCAACTGGCGCGTGTGTTTAGCAGGACGTCAATGTGAGGTTCAAGCTGAGCAAAGAGCACAATTCCTCCTTTACCCTGCCAGTCCCCGGAAGACGTAGAGCTAACTAGGCCTCGCTCAGGCCAGCTCTCCTTCAGGGTTCTTGCCACACTACGAACCCGGCACAGTAAAAGGTACTTAGCGAAGTTCCCCGGATTTCGCCATGCTCTCCCTCGGCAGTTCCACTACTGCAGGGACTCATGTTTGCTGTGAACTAGGATAGGTGGCCGTGCTTCGAAAAGCACTCTTTTCCACTTTGGAAATGTGGATTCTTGTAGCCTCGGAGCTGTTTGCGAAACCCTAGGAAGGCCCAGCTTTTACTCACTGCAGGCACGCCCGGGGAGGAAACGAGTATGTTCCCCCAGAGAAACAGGCTGCTTGCAAGTGTCAAGGGGAGCTTCTCAGGTGCCCAGTGTGTCCCGTTTGTTTCCCTTCGCAGCTCCCATCCTACAGGTACTTATTCTGGGTGCTAACAAGGGTAGGTGGCTCTGGGGACAAAAGCAGCCTTTTCCCTTTGGAAGTTTGGATTCTAGTGTCTCAGGGGCTGCTTGCCAAACCTTGATGTTGCCCAGCTTCTAGCCTCCGCAGGTACACTTGCGTAGTAAAGGAGCACTTTCTCCCGAGAAACCGTGTTCCTGCCACGCTGGAAGAGAGTTAAGCCCGCAGTACTCTTTCATCCTGGGAAAGCGCAAGGCCACCCTGAGCCTCAGGGTAGTGCCTAAGTTTCCACCGGGCAAGCTCTGCGTGCCTCGGTTTCCATGAGGTCTCCACCGTTGTTGTGCTTCAATGGAACGCGAGGATAGCTTTCAGGACTCCAAGCACTCTGGCCTCCGCACCGTTTCCCATGCTACCACACGGATTCCCCCCACGTCTCCTCTCTGCCTGCTGAGCAAAAAGCAGCCGTGTAGGTTCTTCGGAACACTTCTTCATGCACAGCCCAAGGGGGCACACTGCTCTCTCTCTTCCTTTGGAAACCTAGGTGGCCGCAGCTTGTCCCAACTCACGAAGACAGTCAGAGCCGGTCTCATGTGCTGGGTAACGTGGACTCAGTGAGGACAAGGGCCCTACCTGCACTCAGAAAAACACTCTGCTCAACCTTCCATCCAGGAGCTCACACC
This sequence comes from Balaenoptera ricei, assembly GCF_028023285.1. Taxonomy (NCBI): domain Eukaryota; kingdom Metazoa; phylum Chordata; class Mammalia; order Artiodactyla; family Balaenopteridae; genus Balaenoptera; species Balaenoptera ricei. Next base: position 35,704 of record NW_026777557.1, read on the forward strand.
AACTGGCGCGTGTGTTTAGCAGGACGTCAATGTGAGGTTCAAGCTGAGCAAAGAGCACAATTCCTCCTTTACCCTGCTAGGCCCCGGAAGAGGTAGAGCCAACTAGGCCTCGCTCAGGCCAGCCCTCCTTCAGGGATCTTGCAACACTTCGAAGCCTACACAGTAAAAGGTACTTAGCGAAGTTCTCAGGGTTTCGCCATGCTCTCCCTCGGCAGCTCCACTACTGCAGGGACTCATGTTTGCTATGAACTAGGATAGGTGGCCCTGCTTCGAAAAGCAGTCTTTTCCCCTTTGGAAACCTGGATTCTTGTAGCCTCGGAGCTGTTTGCGAAACCCTAGGAAGGCCCAGCTTTTACTAACTGCAGGCACGCCCGGGGAGGAAACGAGTATGTTCCCCCAGAGAAACAGGCTGCTTGCAAGTGTCGAGGGGAGCTTCTCAGGTGCCCAGTGTGTCCCGTTTGTTTCCCTTCGCAGCTCCCATCCTACAGGTACTTATTCTGGGTGCTAACAAGGGTAGGTGGCTCTGCGGACAAAAGCAGCCTTTTCCCTTTGGAAGTTTGGATTCTAGTGTCTCAGGGGCTGCTTGCCAAACCTTGATGTTGCCCAGCTTCTAGCCTCCGCAGGTACACTTGCGTAGTAAAGGAGCACTTTCTCCCGAGAAACCGTGTTCCTGCCACGCTGGAAGAGAGTTAAGCCCGCAGTACTCTTTCATCCTGGGAAAGCGCAAGGCCACCCTGAGCCTCAGGGTAGTGCCTAAGTTTCCACCGGGCAAGCTCTGCGTGCCTCGGTTTCCATGAGGTCTCCACCGTTGTTGTGCTTCAATGGAACGCGAGGATAGCTTTCAGGACTCCAAGCACTCTGGCCTCCGCACCGTTTCCCATGCTACCACACGGATTCCCCCCACGTCTCCTCTCTGCCTGCTGAGCAAAAAGCAGCCGTGTAGGTTCTTCGGAACACTTCTTCATGCACAGCCCAAGGGGGCACACTGCTCTCTCTCTTCCTTTGGAAACCTAGGTGGCCGCAGCTTGTCCCAACTCACGAAGACAGTCAGAGCCGGTCTCATGTGCTGGGTAACGTGGACTCAGTGAGGACAAGGGCCCTACCTGCACTCAGAAAAACTCTCTGCTCAGCCTTCCATCCAGGAGCTCACACCGAGTGGCTCTTTGCTTAAGCAGGACGTCGATGTGAGGTCCAAGCTGAGCAAAGAGCACAATTCCTCCTTTACCCTGCTAGACCACGGAAGAGGTAGAGCCAACTAGGCCTCGCTCAGGCCAGCCCTCCTTCAGGGATCTTGCCACACTTCGAAGCCTGCCCAGTTTAAGAACTTAGAGAAGTTCCCAGGGTTTCGCCTTGCTCTCCCTCAGCAGCTCCACTACTGCAGGGACTCATGTTTGCTGTGAACTGGGATAGGTGGCCCTGTTTCCAAAAGCAGTCTTTTCCCCTTTGGAATTCAGGATTGTTGTAGCCTCGGAGCTGTTTGTGAAACCCTAAGAAGGCCCAGCTTATACTAACTGCAGGCACGCTCGGGGAGGAAACGAGTATGTTCCCCCAGAGAAACAGGCTGCTTGCAAGTGTCGAGGGGAGCTTCTCAGGTGCCCAGGGTGTCCTGTTTGTATCCCTTCGCAGCTCCCATCCTGCAGGTACTTATGTTGGGTGCGAAGAAGTGTAGGTGGCTCTGCGGACAAAAGCAGCCTTTTCCCTTTGGAAGTTTGGATTCTAGTGTCTCAGGGGCTGCTTGCCAAACCTTGATGTTGCCCAGCTTCTAGCCTCCGCAGGTACACTTGCGTAGTAAAGGAGCACTTTCCCCCGAGAAACCGTGTTCCTGCCACGCTGGAAGAGAGTTAAGCCCGCAGTACTCTTTCATCCTGGGAAAGCGCAAGGCCACCCTGAGCCACAGGGTAGTGCCTAAGTTTCCACCGGGCAAGCTCTGCGTGCCTCGGTTTCCATGAGGTCTCCACCGTTGTTGTGCTTCAATGGAACGCGAGGATAGCTTTCAGGACTCCAAGCACTCTGGCCTCCGCACCGTTTCCCATGCTACCACACGGATTCCCCCCACGTCTCCTCTCTGCCTGCTGAGCAAAAAGCAGCCGTGTAGGTTCTTCGGAACACTTCTTCATGCACAGCCCAAGGGGGCACACTGCTCTCTCTCTTCCTTTGGAAACCTAGGTTGCCGCAGCTTGTCCCAACTCACGAAGACAGTCAGAGCCGGTCTCATGTGCTGGGTAACGTGGACTCAGTGAGGACAAGGGCCCTACCTGCACTCAGAAAAACTCTCTGCTCAGCCTTCCATCCAGGAGCTCACACCGAGTGGCTCTTTGCTTAAGCAGGACGTCAATGTGAGGTTCAAGCTGAGCAAAGAGCACAATTCCTCCTTTACCCTGCTAGGCCCCGGAAGAGGTAGAGCCAACTAGGCCTCGCTCAGGCCAGCCCTCCTTCAGGGATCTTGCAACACTTCGAAGCCTACACAGTAAAAGGTACTTAGCGAAGTTCTCAGGGTTTCGCCATGCTCTCCCTCGGCAGCTCCACTACTCCAGGGACTCATGTTTGCTATGAACTAGGATAGGTGGCCCTGCTTCGAAAAGCAGTCTTTTCCCCTTTGGAAACCTGGATTCTTGTAGCCTCGGAGCTGTTTGCGAAACCCTAGGAAGGCCCAGCTTTTACTCACTGCAGGCACGCCCGGGGAGGAAACGAGTATGTTCCCCCAGAGAAACAGGCTGCTTGCAAGTGTCAAGGGGAGCTTCTCAGGTGCCCAGTGTGTCCCGTTTGTTTCCCTTCGCAGCTCCCATCCTACAGGTACTTATTCTGGGTGCTAACAAGGGTAGGTGGCTCTGCGGACAAAAGCAGCCTTTTCCCTTTGGAAGTTTGGATTCTAGTGTCTCAGGGGCTGCTTGCCAAACCTTGATGTTGCCCAGCTTCTAGCCTCCGCAGGTACACTTGCGTAGTAAAGGAGCACTTTCTCCCGAGAAACCGTGTTCCTGCCACGCTGGAAGAGAGTTAAGCCCGCAGTACTCTTTCATCCTGGGAAAGCGCAAGGCCACCCTGAGCCTCAGGGTAGTGCCTAAGTTTCCACCGGGCAAGCTCTGCGTGCCTCGGTTTCCATGAGGTCTCCACTGTTGTTGTGCTTCAATGTAACGCGAGGATAGCTTTCAGGACTCCAAGCACTCTGGCCTCCGCACCGTTTCCCATGCTACCACACGGATTCCCCCCACGTCTCCTCTCTGCCTGCTGAGCAAAAAGCAGCCGTGTAGGTTCTTCGGAACACTTCTTCATGCACAGCCCAAGGGGGCACACTGCTCTCTCTCTTCCTTTGGAAACCTAGGTGGCCGCAGCTTGTCCCAACTCACGAAGACAGTCAGAGCCGGTCTCATGTGCTGGGTAACGTGGACTCAGTGAGGACAAGGGCCCTACCTGCACTCAGAAAAACACTCTGCTCAACCTTCCATCCAGGAGCTCACACCGAGTGGCTCTTTGCTTAAGCAGGACGTCGATGTGAGGTCCAAGCTGAGCAAAGAGCACAATTCCTCCTTTACCCTGCTAGACCACGGAAGAGGTAGAGCCAACTAGGCCTCGCTCAGGCCAGCCCTCCTTCAGGGATCTTGCCACACTTCGAAGCCTGCCCAGTTTAAGAACTTAGAGAAGTTCCCAGGGTTTCGCCTTGCTCTCCCTCGGCAGCTCCACTACTGCAGGGACTCATGTTTGCTGTGAACTGGGATAGGTGGCCCTGTTTCCAAAAGCAGTCTTTTCCCCTTTGGAATTCAGGATTGTTGTAGCCTCGGAGCTGTTTGTGAAACCCTAAGAAGGCCCAGCTTATACTAACTGCAGGCACGCTCGGGGAGGAAACGAGTATGTTCCCCCAGAGAAACAGGCTGCTTGCAAGTGTCGAGGGGAGCTTCTCAGGTGCCCAGGGTGTCCTGTTTGTATCCCTTCGCAGCTCCCATCCTGCAGGTACTTATGTTGGGTGCGAAGAAGTGTAGGTGGCTCTGCGGACAAAAGCAGCCTTTTCCCTTTGGAAGTTTGGATTCTAGTGTCTCAGGGGCTGCTTGCCAAACCTTGATGTTGCCCAGCTTCTAGCCTCCGCAGGTACACTTGCGTAGTAAAGGAGCACTTTCCCCCGAGAAACCGTGTTCCTGCCACGCTGGAAGAGAGTTAAGCCCGCAGTACTCTTTCATCCTGGGAAAGCGCAAGGCCACCCTGAGCCACAGGATAGTGCCTAAGTTTCCACCGGGCAAGCTCTGCGTGCCTCGGTTTCCATGAGGTCTCCACCGTTGTTGTGCTTCAATGGAACGCGAGGATAGCTTTCAGGACTCCAAGCACTCTGGCCTCCGCACCGTTTCCCATGCTACCACACGGATTCCCCCCACGTCTCCTCTCTGCCTGCTGAGCAAAAAGCAGCCGTGTAGGTTCTTCGGAACACTTCTTCATGCACAGCCCAAGGGGGCACACTGCTCTCTCTCTTCCTTTGGAAACCTAGGTTGCCGCAGCTTGTCCCAACTCACGAAGACAGTCAGAGCCGGTCTCATGTGCTGGGTAACGTGGACTCAGTGAGGACAAGGGCCCTACCTGCACTCAGAAAAACTCTCTGCTCAGCCTTCCATCCAGGAGCTCACACCGAGTGGCTCTTTGCTTAAGCAGGACGTCAATGTGAGGTTCAAGCTGAGCAAAGAGCACAATTCCTCCTTTACCCTGCTAGGCCCCGGAAGAGGTAGAGCCAACTAAGCCTCGCTCAGGCCAGCCCTCCTTCAGGGATCTTGCCACACTACGAAGCCGTCACAGTAAAAGGTACTTAGGGAATTTCCCAGGGTTTCGCCATGCTCTCCCTCGGCAGCTCCACTACTGCAGGGACTCATGTTTGCTATGAACTAGGATAGGTGGCCCTGCTTCGAAAAGCAGTCTTTTCCCCTTTGGAAACCTGGATTCTTGTACCCTCGGAGCTGTTTGCGAAACCCTAGGAAGGCCCAGCTTTTATTCACTGCAGGCACGCCCGGGGAGGAAACGAGTATGTTCCCCCAGAGAAACAGGCTGCTTGCAAGTGTCGAGGGGAGCTTCTCAGGTGCCTAGTGTGTCCCGTTTGTTTCCCTTCGCAGCTCCCATCCTACAGGTACTTATTCTGGGTGCTAACAAGGGTAGGTGGCTCTGTGGACAAAAGCAGCCTTTTCCCTTTGGAAGTTTGGATTCTAGTGTCTCAGGGGCTGCTTGCCAAACCTTGATGTTGCCCAGCTTCTAGCCTCCGCAGGTACACTTGCGTAGTAAAGGAGCACTTTCTCCCGAGAAACCGTGTTCCTGCCACGCTGGAAGAGAGTTAAGCCAGCAGGACTCTTTCATCCTGGGAAAGGGCAAGGCCACCCTGAGCCTCAGGGTAGTGCCTAAGTTTCCACCGGGCAAGCTCTGCGTGCCTCGGTTTCCATGAGGTCTCCACCGTTGTTGTGCTTCAATGGAACGCGAGGATAGCTTTCAGGACTCCAAGCACTCTGGCCTCCGCACCGTTTCCCATGCTACCACACGGATTCCCCCCACGTCTCCTCTCTGCCTGCTGAGCAAAAAGCAGCCGTGTAGGTTCTTCGGAACACTTCTTCATGCACAGCCCAAGGGGGCACACTGCTCTCTCTCTTCCTTTGGAAACCTAGGTTGCCGCAGCTTGTCCCAACTCACGAAGACAGTCAGAGCCGGTCTCATGTGCTGGGTAACGTGGACTCAGTGAGGACAAGGGCCCTACCTGCACTCAGAAAAACTCTCTGCTCAGCCTTCCATCCAGGAGCTCACACCGAGTGGCTCTTTGCTTAAGCAGGACGTCGATGTGAGGTCCAAGCTGAGCAAAGAGCACAATTCCTCCTTTACCCTGCTAGACCACGGAAGAGGTAGAGCCAACTAGGCCTCGCTCAGGCCAGCCCTCCTTCAGGGATCTTGCCACACTTCGAAGCCTGCCCAGTTTAAGAACTTAGAGAAGTTCCCAGGGATTCGCCTTGCTCTCCCTCGGCAGCTCCACTACTGCAGGGACTCATGTTTGCTGTGAACTAGGATAGGTGGCCCTGTTTCCAAAAGCAGTCTTTTCCCCTTTGGAATTCAGGATTGTTGTAGCCTCGGAGCTGTTTGTGAAACCCTAAGAAGGCCCAGCTTATACTAACTGCAGGCACGCCCGGGGAGGAAACGAGTATGTTCCCCCAGAGAAACAGGCTGCTTGCAAGTGTCGAGGGGAGCTTCTCAGGTGCCCAGGGTGTCCTGTTTGTATCCCTTCGCAGCTCCCATCCTGCAGGTACTTATGTTGGGTGCGAAGAAGTGTAGGTGGCTCTGCGGACAAAAGCAGCCTTTTCCCTTTGGAAGTTTGGATTCTAGTGTCTCAGGGGCTGCTTGCCAAACCTTGATGTTGCCCAGCTTCTAGCCTCCGCAGGTACACTTGCGTAGTAAAGGAGCACTTTCCCCCGAGAAACCGTGTTCCTGCCACGCTGGAAGAGAGTTAAGCCCGCAGTACTCTTTCATCCTGGGAAAGCGCAAGGCCACCCTGAGCCACAGGGTAGTGCCTAAGTTTCCACCGGGCAAGCTCTGCGTGCCTCGGTTTCCATGAGGTCTCCACCGTTGTTGTGCTTCAATGGAACGCGAGGATAGCTTTCAGGACTCCAAGCACTCTGGCCTCCGCACCGTTTCCCATGCTACCACACGGATTCCCCCCACGTCTCCTCTCTGCCTGCTGAGCAAAAAGCAGCCGTGTAGGTTCTTCGGAACACTTCTTCATGCACAGCCCAAGGGGGCACACTGCTCTCTCTCTTCCTTTGGAAACCTAGGTTGCCGCAGCTTGTCCCAACTCACGAAGACAGTCAGAGCCGGTCTCATGTGCTGGGTAACGTGGACTCAGTGAGGACAAGGGCCCTACCTGCACTCAGAAAAACTCTCTGCTCAGCCTTCCATCCAGGAGCTCACACCGAGTGGCTCTTTGCTTAAGCAGGACGTCAATGTGAGGTTCAAGCTGAGCAAAGAGCACAATTCCTCCTTTACCCTGCTAGGCCCCGGAAGAGGTAGAGCCAACTAAGCCTCGCTCAGGCCAGCCCTCCTTCAGGGATCTTGCCACACTACGAAGCCGTCACAGTAAAAGGTACTTAGGGAATTTCCCAGGGTTTCGCCATGCTCTCCCTCGGCAGCTCCACTACTGCAGGGACTCATGTTTGCTATGAACTAGGATAGGTGGCCCTGCTTCGAAAAGCAGTCTTTTCCCCTTTGGAAACCTGGATTCTTGTAGCCTCGGAGCTGTTTGCGAAACCCTAGGAAGGCCCAGCTTTTATTCACTGCAGGCACGCCCGGAGAGGAAACGAGTATGTTCCCCCAGAGAAACAGGCTGCTTGCAAGTGTCGAGGGGAGCTTCTCAGGTGCCTAGTGTGTCCCGTTTGTTTCCCTTCGCAGCTCCCATCCTACAGGTACTTATTCTGGGTGCTAACAAGGGTAGGTGGCTCTGTGGACAAAAGCAGCCTTTTCCCTTTGGAAGTTTGGATTCTAGTGTCTCAGGGGCTGCTTGCCAAACCTTGATGTTGCCCAGCTTCTAGCCTCCGCAGGTACACTTGCGTAGTAAAGGAGCACTTTCTCCCGAGAAACCGTGTTCCTGCCACGCTGGAAGAGAGTTAAGCCAGCAGGACTCTTTCATCCTGGGAAAGGGCAAGGCCACCCTGAGCCTCAGGGTAGTGCCTAAGTTTCCACCGGGCAAGCTCTGCGTGCCTCGGTTTCCATGAGGTCTCCACCGTTGTTGTGCTTCAATGGAACGCGAGGATAGCTTTCAGGACTCCAAGCACTCTGGCCTCCGCACCGTTTCCCATGCTACCACACGGATTCCCCCCACGTCTCCTCTCTGCCTGCTGAGCAAAAAGCAGCCGTGTAGGTTCTTCGGAACACTTCTTCATGCACAGCCCAAGGGGGCACACTGCTCTCTCTCTTCCTTTGGAAACCTAGGTGGCCGCAGCTTGTCCCAACTCACGAAGACAGTCAGAGCCGGTCTCATGTGCTGGGTAACGTGGACTCAGTGAGGACAAGGGCCCTACCTGCACTCAGAAAAACACTCTGCTCAACCTTCCATCCAGGAGCTCACACCAACTGGCGCGTGTGTTTAGCAGGACGTCAATGTGAGGTTCAAGCTGAGCAAAGAGCACAATTCCTCCTTTACCCTGCTAGGCCCCGGAAGAGGTAGAGCCAACTAGGCCTCGCTCAGGCCAGCCCTCCTTCAGGGATCTTGCAACACTTCGAAGCCTACACAGTAAAAGGTACTTAGCGAAGTTCTCAGGGTTTCGCCATGCTCTCCCTCGGCAGCTCCACTACTCCAGGGACTCATGTTTGCTATGAACTAGGATAGGTGGCCCTGCTTCGAAAAGCAGTCTTTTCCCCTTTGGAAACCTGGATTCTTGTAGCCTCGGAGCTGTTTGCGAAACCCTAGGAAGGCCCAGCTTTTACTCACTGCAGGCACGCCCGGGGAGGAAACGAGTATGTTCCCCCAGAGAAACAGGCTGCTTGCAAGTGTCAAGGGGAGCTTCTCAGGTGCCCAGTGTGTCCCGTTTGTTTCCCTTCGCAGCTCCCATCCTACAGGTACTTATTCTGGGTGCTAACAAGGGTAGGTGGCTCTGCGGACAAAAGCAGCCTTTTCCCTTTGGAAGTTTGGATTCTAGTGTCTCAGGGGCTGCTTGCCAAACCTTGATGTTGCCCAGCTTCTAGCCTCCGCAGGTACACTTGCGTAGTAAAGGAGCACTTTCTCCCGAGAAACCGTGTTCCTGCCACGCTGGAAGAGAGTTAAGCCCGCAGTACTCTTTCATCCTGGGAAAGCGCAAGGCCACCCTGAGCCTCAGGGTAGTGCCTAAGTTTCCACCGGGCAAGCTCTGCGTGCCTCGGTTTCCATGAGGTCTCCACTGTTGTTGTGCTTCAATGGAACGCGAGGATAGCTTTCAGGACTCCAAGCACTCTGGCCTCCGCACCGTTTCCCATGCTACCACACGGATTCCCCCCACGTCTCCTCTCTGCCTGCTGAGCAAAAAGCAGCCGTGTAGGTTCTTCGGAACACTTCTTCATGCACAGCCCAAGGGGGCACACTGCTCTCTCTCTTCCTTTGGAAACCTAGGTGGCCGCAGCTTGTCCCAACTCACGAAGACAGTCAGAGCCGGTCTCATGTGCTGGGTAACGTGGACTCAGTGAGGACAAGGGCCCTACCTGCACTCAGAAAAACACTCTGCTCAACCTTCCATCCAGGAGCTCACACCGAGTGGCTCTTTGCTTAAGCAGGACGTCGATGTGAGGTCCAAGCTGAGCAAAGAGCACAATTCCTCCTTTACCCTGCTAGACCACGGAAGAGGTAGAGCCAACTAGGCCTCGCTCAGGCCAGCCCTCCTTCAGGGATCTTGCCACACTTCGAAGCCTGCCCAGTTTAAGAACTTAGAGAAGTTCCCAGGGTTTCGCCTTGCTCTCCCTCGGCAGCTCCACTACTGCAGGGACTCATGTTTGCTGTGAACTGGGATAGGTGGCCCTGTTTCCAAAAGCAGTCTTTTCCCCTTTGGAATTCAGGATTGTTGTAGCCTCGGAGCTGTTTGTGAAACCCTAAGAAGGCCCAGCTTATACTAACTGCAGGCACGCTCGGGGAGGAAACGAGTATGTTCCCCCAGAGAAACAGGCTGCTTGCAAGTGTCGAGGGGAGCTTCTCAGGTGCCCAGGGTGTCCTGTTTGTATCCCTTCGCAGCTCCCATCCTGCAGGTACTTATGTTGGGTGCGAAGAAGTGTAGGTGGCTCTGCGGACAAAAGCAGCCTTTTCCCTTTGGAAGTTTGGATTCTAGTGTCTCAGGGGCTGCTTGCCAAACCTTGATGTTGCCCAGCTTCTAGCCTCCGCAGGTACACTTGCGTAGTAAAGGAGCACTTTCCCCCGAGAAACCGTGTTCCTGCCACGCTGGAAGAGAGTTAAGCCCGCAGTACTCTTTCATCCTGGGAAAGCGCAAGGCCACCCTGAGCCACAGGGTAGTGCCTAAGTTTCCACCGGGCAAGCTCTGCGTGCCTCGGTTTCCATGAGGTCTCCACCGTTGTTGTGCTTCAATGGAACGCGAGGATAGCTTTCAGGACTCCAAGCACTCTGGCCTCCGCACCGTTTCCCATGCTACCACACGGATTCCCCCCACGTCTCCTCTCTGCCTGCTGAGCAAAAAGCAGCCGTGTAGGTTCTTCGGAACACTTCTTCATGCACAGCCCAAGGGGGCACACTGCTCTCTCTCTTCCTTTGGAAACCTAGGTTGCCGCAGCTTGTCCCAACTCACGAAGACAGTCAGAGCCGGTCTCATGTGCTGGGTAACGTGGACTCAGTGAGGACAAGGGCCCTACCTGCACTCAGAAAAACTCTCTGCTCAGCCTTCCATCCAGGAGCTCACACCGAGTGGCTCTTTGCTTAAGCAGGACGTCAATGTGAGGTTCAAGCTGAGCAAAGAGCACAATTCCTCCTTTACCCTGCTAGGCCCCGGAAGAGGTAGAGCCAACTAAGCCTCGCTCAGGCCAGCCCTCCTTCAGGGATCTTGCCACACTACGAAGCCGTCACAGTAAAAGGTACTTAGGGAATTTCCCAGGGTTTCGCCATGCTCTCCCTCGGCAGCTCCACTACTGCAGGGACTCATGTTTGCTATGAACTAGGATAGGTGGCCCTGCTTCGAAAAGCAGTCTTTTCCCCTTTGGAAACCTGGATTCTTGTACCCTCGGAGCTGTTTGCGAAACCCTAGGAAGGCCCAGCTTTTATTCACTGCAGGCACGCCCGGGGAGGAAACGAGTATGTTCCCCCAGAGAAACAGGCTGCTTGCAAGTGTCGAGGGGAGCTTCTCAGGTGCCTAGTGTGTCCCGTTTGTTTCCCTTCGCAGCTCCCATCCTACAGGTACTTATTCTGGGTGCTAACAAGGGTAGGTGGCTCTGTGGACAAAAGCAGCCTTTTCCCTTTGGAAGTTTGGATTCTAGTGTCTCAGGGGCTGCTTGCCAAACCTTGATGTTGCCCAGCTTCTAGCCTCCGCAGGTACACTTGCGTAGTAAAGGAGCACTTTCTCCCGAGAAACCGTGTTCCTGCCACGCTGGAAGAGAGTTAAGCCAGCAGGACTCTTTCATCCTGGGAAAGGGCAAGGCCACCCTGAGCCTCAGGGTAGTGCCTAAGTTTCCACCGGGCAAGCTCTGCGTGCCTCGGTTTCCATGAGGTCTCCACCGTTGTTGTGCTTCAATGGAACGCGAGGATAGCTTTCAGGACTCCAAGCACTCTGGCCTCCGCACCGTTTCCCATGCTACCACACGGATTCCCCCCACGTCTCCTCTCTGCCTGCTGAGCAAAAAGCAGCCGTGTAGGTTCTTCGGAACACTTCTTCATGCACAGCCCAAGGGGGCACACTGCTCTCTCTCTTCCTTTGGAAACCTAGGTTGCCGCAGCTTGTCCCAACTCACGAAGACAGTCAGAGCCGGTCTCATGTGCTGGGTAACGTGGACTCAGTGAGGACAAGGGCCCTACCTGCACTCAGAAAAACTCTCTGCTCAGCCTTCCATCCAGGAGCTCACACCGAGTGGCTCTTTGCTTAAGCAGGACGTCGATGTGAGGTCCAAGCTGAGCAAAGAGCACAATTCCTCCTTTACCCTGCTAGACCACGGAAGAGGTAGAGCCAACTAGGCCTCGCTCAGGCCAGCCCTCCTTCAGGGATCTTGCCACACTTCGAAGCCTGCCCAGTTTAAGAACTTAGAGAAGTTCCCAGGGATTCGCCTTGCTCTCCCTCGGCAGCTCCACTACTGCAGGGACTCATGTTTGCTGTGAACTAGGATAGGTGGCCCTGTTTCCAAAAGCAGTCTTTTCCCCTTTGGAATTCAGGATTGTTGTAGCCTCGGAGCTGTTTGTGAAACCCTAAGAAGGCCCAGCTTATACTAACTGCAGGCACGCCCGGGGAGGAAACGAGTATGTTCCCCCAGAGAAACAGGCTGCTTGCAAGTGTCGAGGGGAGCTTCTCAGGTGCCCAGGGTGTCCTGTTTGTATCCCTTCGCAGCTCCCATCCTGCAGGTACTTATGTTGGGTGCGAAGAAGTGTAGGTGGCTCTGCGGACAAAAGCAGCCTTTTCCCTTTGGAAGTTTGGATTCTAGTGTCTCAGGGGCTGCTTGCCAAACCTTGATGTTGCCCAGCTTCTAGCCTCCGCAGGTACACTTGCGTAGTAAAGGAGCACTTTCCCCCGAGAAACCGTGTTCCTGCCACGCTGGAAGAGAGTTAAGCCCGCAGAACTCTTTCATCCTGGGAAAGCGCAAGGCCACCCTGAGCCTCAGGGTAGTGCCTAAGTTTCCACCGGGCAAGCTCTGCGTGCCTCGGTTTCCATGAGGCCTCCACCGTTGTTGTGCTTCAATGGAACGCGAGGATAGCTTTCAGGACTCCAAGCACTCTGGCCTCCGCACCGTTTCCCATGCTACCACACGGATTCCCCCCACGTCTCCTCTCTGCCTGCTGAGCAAAAAGCAGCCGTGTAGGTTCTTCGGAACACTTCTTCATGCACAGCCCAAGGGGGCACACTGCTCTCTCTCTTCCTTTGGAAACCTAGGTTGCCGCAGCTTGTCCCAACTCACGAAGACAGTCAGAGCCGGTCTCATGTGCTGGGTAACGTGGACTCAGTGAGGACAAGGGCCCTACCTGCACTCAGAAAAACTCTCTGCTCAGCCTTCCATCCAGGAGCTCACACCGAGTGGCTCTTTGCTTAAGCAGGACGTCAATGTGAGGTTCAAGCTGAGCAAAGAGCACAATTCCTCCTTTACCCTGCTAGGCCCCGGAAGAGGTAGAGCCAACTAAGCCTCGCTCAGGCCAGCCCTCCTTCAGGGATCTTGCCACACTACGAAGCCGTCACAGTAAAAGGTACTTAGCGAAGTTCCCAGGGTTTCGCCATGCTCTCCCTCGGCAGCTCCACTACTGCAGGGACTCATGTTTGTTATGAACTAGGATAGGTGGCCCTGCTTCGAAAAGCAGTCTTTTCCCCTTTGGAAACCTGGATTCTTGTAGCCTCGGAGCTGTTTGCGAAACCCTAGGGAGGCCCAGCTTTTACTCACTGCAGGCACGCCCGGGGAGGAAACGAGTATGTTCCCCCAGAGAAACAGGCTGCTTGCAAGTGTCGAGGGGAGCTTCTCAGGTGCCCAGTGTGTCCCGTTTGTTTCCCTTCGCAGCTCCCATCCTACAGGTACTTATTCTGGGTGCTAACAAGGGTAAGTGGCTCTGCGGACAAAAGCAGCCTTTTCCCTTTGGAAGTTTGGATTCTAGTGTCTCAGGGGCTGCTTGCCAAACCTTGATGTTGCCCAGCTTCTAGCCTCCGCAGGTACACTTGCGTAGTAAAGGAGCACTTTCTCCCGAGAAACCGTGTTCCTGCCACGCTGGAAGAGAGTTAAGCCCGCAGTACTCTTTCATCCTGGGAAAGCGCAAGGCCACCCTGAGCCACAGGGTAGTGCCTAAGTTTCCACCGGGCAAGCTCTGCGTGCCTCGGTTTCCATGAGGTCTCCACCGTTGTTGTGCTTCAATGGAACGCGAGGATAGCTTTCAGGACTCCAAGCACTCTGGCCTCCTCACCGTTTCCCATGCTACCACACGGATTCCCCCCACGTCTCCTCTCTGCGTGCTGAGCAAAAAGCAGCCGTGTAGGTTCTTCGGAACACTTCTTCATGCACAGCCCAAGGGGGCACACTGCTCTCTCTCTTCCTTTGGAAACCTAGGTTGCCGCATCTTGTCCCAACTCACGAAGACAGTCAGAGCCGGTCTCATGTGCTGGGTAACGTGGACTCAGTGAGGACAAGGGCCCTACCTGCACTCAGAAAAACTCTCTGCTCAGCCTTCCATCCAGGAGCTCACACCGAGTGGCTCTTTGCTTAAGCAGGACGTCGATGTGAGGTCCAAGCTGAGCAAAGAGCACAATTCCTCCTTTACCCTGCTAGACCACGGAAGAGGTAGAGCCAACTAGGCCTCGCTCAGGCCAGCCCTCCTTCAGGGATCTTGCCACACTACGAAGCCGTCACAGTAAAAGGTACTTAGCGAAGTTCCCAGGGTTTCGCCATCCTCTCCCTCGGCAGCTCCACTACTGCAGGGACTCATGTTTGCTATGAACTAGGATAGGTGGCCCTGCTTCGAAAAGCAGTCTTTTCCCCTTTGGAAACCTGGATTCTTGTACCCTCGGAGCTGTTTGCGAAACCCTAGGAAGGCCCAGCTTTTATTCACTGCAGGCACGCCCGGGGAGGAAACGAGTATGTTCCCCCAGAGAAACAGGCTGCTTGCAAGTGTCGAGGGGAGCTTCTCAGGTGCCTAGTGTGTCCCGTTTGTTTCCCTTCGCAGCTCCCATCCTACAGGTACTTATTCTGGGTGCTAACAAGGGTAGGTGGCTCTGTGGACAAAAGCAGCCTTTTCCCTTTGGAAGTTTGGATTCTAGTGTCTCAGGGGCTGCTTGCCAAACCTTGATGTTGCCCAGCTTCTAGCCTCCGCAGGTACACTTGCGTAGTAAAGGAGCACTTTCTCCCGAGAAACCGTGTTCCTGCCACGCTGGAAGAGAGTTAAGCCAGCAGTACTCTTTCATCCTGGGAAAGCGCAAGGCCACCCTGAGCCTCAGGGTAGTGCCTAAGTTTCCACCGGGCAAGCTCTGCGTGCCTCGGTTTCCATGAGGTCTCCACCGTTGTTGTGCTTCAATGGAACGCGAGGATAGCTTTCAGGACTCCAAGCACTCTGGCCTCCGCACCGTTTCCCATGCTACCACACGGATTCCCCCCACGTCTCCTCTCTGCCTGCTGAGCAAAAAGCAGCCGTGTAGGTTCTTCGGAACACTTCTTCATGCACAGCCCAAGGGGGCACACTGCTCTCTCTCTTCCTTTGGAAACCTGGGTGGCCGCAGCTTCTCCCAACTCACGAAGACAGTCAGAGCCGGTTTCATGTGCTGGGTAACGTGGACTCAGTGAGGACAAGGGCCCTACCTGCACTCAGAAAAACTCTCTGCTCAGCCTTCCATCCAGGAGCTCACACCGAGTGGCTCTTTGCTTAAGCAGGACGTCGATGTGAGGTCCAAGCTGAGCAAAGAGCACAATTCCTCCTTTACCCTGCTAGACCACGGAAGAGGTAGAGCCAACTAGGCCTCGCTCAGGCCAGCCCTCCTTCAGGGATCTTGCCACACTTCGAAGCCTGCCCAGTTTAAGAACTTAGAGAAGTTCCCAGGGTTTCGCCATGCTCTCCCTCGGCAGCTCCACTACTGCAGGGACTCATGTTTGCTGTGAACTAGGATAGGTGGCCCTGCTTCGGACAGCACTCTTTTCCCCTTTGGAAATCTGGATTCTTTTAGCCTCGGAGCTGTTTGCGAAACCCTAGGAAGGCCCAGCTTCTACTCACTGCAGGCACGCCCGGGGAGGAAACGAGTATGTTCCCCCAGAGAAACAGGCTGCTTGCAAGTGTCGAGCGGAGCTTTTCAGGTGCCCAGTGTGTCCTGTTTGTATCCCTTCGCAGCTCCCATCCTGCAGGGACTTATGTTGGGTGCGAAGAAGTGTAGGTGGCTCTGCGGACAAGAGCAGCCTTTTTCCTTTGGAAGTTTGGATTCTAGTGTCTCCGGGGCTGCTTGCCAAACCTTGAAGTTGCCCAGGTTCTAGCCTCCGCAGGTACGCTTGCGTAACAAACGAGCACTTTCCCCCATGCAAGCGGGTTCCTGCCACGCTGGAAGAGAGTTAAGCCCGCAGACCTCGTTCCTCCTGGGAAAGTGCAAGGCCACCCTGAGCCCCAGGGTAGTGCCTAATTTTCCACCAGGCAAGCTCTGCGTGCCTCGGTTTCCATGAGGTCTCCACCGTTGTTGTGCTTCAATGGAACGCGAGGATAGCTTTCAGGACTCCAAGCACTCTGGCCTCCCCACCGTTTCCCATGCTACCACACGTATTCCCCCCACGTCTCCTCTCTGCCTGCTGAGCAAAAAGCAGCCGTGTAGGTTCTTCGAAACACTTCTTGCATGCACAGCCCAAGGCGGCACACTGCTCTCTCTCTTCCTTTGGAAACCTAGGTTGCCGCAGCTTGTCCCAACTCACGAAGACAGTCAGAGCCGGTCTCATGTGCTGGGTAACGTGGACTCAGTGAGGACAAGGGCCCTACCTGCACTCAGAAAAACTCTCTGCTCAGCCTTCCATCCAGGAGCTCACACCGAGTGGCTCTTTGCTTAAGCAGGACATCAATGTGAGGTTCAAGCTGAGCAAAGAGCACAATTCCTCCTTTACCCTGCTAGGCCCCGGAAGAGGTAGAGCCAACTAGGCCTCGCTCAGGCCAGCCCTCCTTCAGGGATCTTGCAACACTTCGAAGCCTACACAGTAAAAGGTACTTAGCGAAGTTCTCAGGGTTTCGCCATGCTCTCCCTCGGCAGCTCCACTACTGCAGGGACTCATGTTTGCTATGAACTAGGATAGGTGGCCCTGCTTCGAAAAGCAGTCTTTTCCCCTTTGGAAACCTGGATTCTTGTAGCCTCGGAGCTGTTTGCGAAACCCTAGGAAGGCCCAGCTTTTACTCACTGCAGGCACGCCCGGGGAGGAAACGAGTATGTTCCCCCAGAGAAACAGGCTGCTTGCAAGTGTCGAGGGGAGCTTCTCAGGTGCCCAGTGTGTCCCGTTTGTTTCCCTTCGCAGCTCCCATCCTACAGGTACTTATTCTGGGTGCTAACAAGGGTAGGTGGCTCTGCGGACAAAAGCAGCCTTTTCCCTTTGGAAGTTTGGATTCTAGTGTCTCAGGGGCTGCTTGCCAAACCTTGATGTTGCCCAGCTTCTAGCCTCCGCAGGTACACTTGCGTAGTAAAGGAGCACTTTCTCCCGAGAAACCGTGTTCCTGCCACGCTGGAAGAGAGTTAAGCCCGCAGTACTCTTTCATCCTGGGAAAGCGCAAGGCCACCCTGAGCCTCAGGGTAGTGCCTAAGTTTCCACCGGGCAAGCTCTGCGTGCCTCGGTTTCCATGAGGTCTCCACCGTTGTTGTGCTTCAATGGAACGCGAGGATAGCTTTCAGGACTCCAAGCACTCTGGCCTCCGCACCGTTTCCCATGCTACCACACGGATTCCCCCCACGTCTCCTCTCTGCCTGCTGAGCAAAAAGCAGCCGTGTAGGTTCTTCGGAACACTTCTTCATGCACAGCCCAAGGGGGCACACTGCTCTCTCTCTTCCTTTGGAAACCTAGGTTGCCGCAGCTTGTCCCAACTCACGAAGACAGTCAGAGCCGGTCTCATGTGCTGGGTAACGTGGACTCAGTGAGGACAAGGGCCCTACCTGCACTCAGAAAAACTCTCTGCTCAGCCTTCCATCCAGGAGCTCACACCGAGTGGCTCTTTGCTTAAGCAGGACGTCGATGTGAGGTCCAAGCTGAGCAAAGAGCACAATTCCTCCTTTACCCTGCTAGACCACGGAAGAGGTAGAGCCAACTAGGCCTCGCTCAGGCCAGCCCTCCTTCAGGGATCTTGCAACACTTCGAAGCCTACACAGTAAAAGGTACTTAGCGAAGTTCTCAGGGTTTCGCCATGCTCTCCCTCGGCAGCTCCACTACTGCAGGGACTCATGTTTGCTATGAACTAGGATAGGTGGCCCTGCTTCGAAAAGCAGTCTTTTCCCCTTTGGAAACCTGGATTCTTGTAGCCTCGGAGCTGTTTGCGAAACCCTAGGAAGGCCCAGCTTTTACTAACTGCAGGCACGCCCGGGGAGGAAACGAGTATGTTCCCCCAGAGAAACAGGCTGCTTGCAAGTGTCGAGGGGAGCTTCTCAGGTGCCCAGTGTGTCCCGTTTGTTTCCCTTCGCAGCTCCCATCCTACAGGTACTTATTCTGGGTGCTAACAAGGGTAGGTGGCTCTGCGGACAAAAGCAGCCTTTTCCCTTTGGAAGTTTGGATTCTAGTGTCTCAGGGGCTGCTTGCCAAACCTTGATGTTGCCCAGCTTCTAGCCTCCGCAGGTACACTTGCGTAGTAAAGGAGCACTTTCTCCCGAGAAACCGTGTTCCTGCCACGCTGGAAGAGAGAGAGTTAAGCCCGCAGTACTCTTTCATCCTGGGAAAGCGCAAGGCCACCCTGAGCCTCAGGGTAGTGCCTAAGTTTCCACCGGGCAAGCTCTGCGTGCCTCGGTTTCCATGAGGTCTCCACCGTTGTTGTGCTTCAATGGAACGCGAGGATAGCTTTCAGGACTCCAAGCACTCTGGCCTCCGCACCGTTTCCCATGCTACCACACGGATTCCCCCCACATCTCCTCTCTGCCTGCTGAGCAAAAAGCAGCCGTGTAGGTTCTTCGGAACACTTCTTCATGCACAGCCCAAGGGGGCACACTGCTCTCTCTCTTCCTTTGGAAACCTAGGTTGCCGCAGCTTGTCCCAACTCACGAAGACAGTCAGAGCCGGTCTCATGTGCTGGGTAACGTGGACTCAGTGAGGACAAGGGCCCTACCTGCACTCAGAAAAACACTCTGCTCAACCTTCCATCCAGGAGCTCACACCAACTGGCGCGTGTGTTTAGCAGGACGTCAATGTGAGGTTCAAGCTGAGCAAAGAGCACAATTCCTCCTTTACCCTGCCAGTCCCCGGAAGACGTAGAGCTAACTAGGCCTCGCTCAGGCCAGCTCTCCTTCAGGGTTCTTGCCACACTACGAACCCGGCACAGTAAAAGGTACTTAGCGAAGTTCCCCGGATTTCGCCATGCTCTCCCTCGGCAGTTCCACTACTGCAGGGACTCATGTTTGCTGTGAACTAGGATAGGTGGCCGTGCTTCGAAAAGCACTCTTTTCCACTTTGGAAATGTGGATTCTTGTAGCCCAGGAGCTGTTTGCGAAACCGTAGGAAAACCCAGCTTATACTCACTGCAGGCACGCCCGGGGAGGAAACGCGTATGTTCCCCCAGAGAAACAGGCTGCTTGCAAGTGTCGACGGGAGCTTTTCAGGTGCCCAGTGTGTCCTGTTTGTATGCCTTCGCAGCTCCCATCCTGCAGGTACTTATTCTGGGTGCTAACATGGGTAGGTGGCTCTGCGGACAAAAGCAGCCTTTTCCCTTTGGAAGCTTGGATTCTAGTGTCTCAGGGGCTGCTTTCCAAACCTTGAAGTTGCCCAGGTTTTACCCTCCGCAGGTGCGCTTGCGTTGCAAACGAGCACTTTCCCCCGAGAAACCGTGTTCCTGCCACGCTGGAAGAGAGTTAAGCCCGCAGACCTCTTTCATCCTGGGAAAGCACAAGGCCACCCTGAGCCTCAGGGTAGTGCCTTAGTTTCCACCGGGCAAGCTCTGCGTGCTTCGTTTTCCATGAGGTCTCCACCGTTGTGTTTGAATGGAACGCGAGGATAGCTTTCAGGACTCTAAGCACTCTGGCCTCGGAACCGTTTCCCATAGTACCACACGGATTCCCCCCACGTCTCCTCTCTGCCTGCTGAGCAAAAAGCAGCCGTGTAGGCCCTTCGGAACACTTCTTCATGCACAGCCCAAGGGGGCACACTGCTCTCTCTCTTCCTTTGGAAACCTAGGTTGCCGCAGCTTGTCCCAACTCACGAAGATAGTCAGAGCCGGTCTCATGTGCTGGGTAACGTGGACTCAGTGAGGACAAGGGCCCTACCTGCACTCAGAAAAACTCTCTGCTCAAACTTCCATCCAGGAGCTCACACCGAGTGGCTCTTTGCTTAAGCAGGACGTCGATGTGAGGTCCAAGCTGAGCAAAGAGCACAATTCCTCCTTTACCCTGCTAGACCACGGAAGAGGTAGAGCCAACTAGGCCTCGCTCAGGCCAGCCCTCCTTCAGGGATCTTGCCACACTTCGAAGCCTGCCCAGTTTAAGAACTTAGAGAAGTTCCCAGGGTTTCGCCTTGCTCTCCCTCGGCAGCTCCACTACTGCAGGGACTCATGTTTGCTATGAACTAGGATAGGTGGCCCTGCTTCGAAAAGCAGTCTTTTCCCCTTTGGAAACCTGGATTCTTGTAGCCTCGGAGCTGTTTGCGAAACCCTAGGAAGGCCCAGCTTTTACTCACTGCAGGCACGCCCGGGGAGGAAACGAGTATGTTCCCCCAGAGAAACAGGCTGCTTGCAAGTGTCGAGGGGAGCTTCTCAGGTGCCCAGTGTGTCCCGTTTGTTTCCCTTCGCAGCTCCCATCCTACAGGTACTTATTCTGGGTGCTAACAAGGGTAGGTGGCTCTGCGGACAAAAGCAGCCTTTTCCCTTTGGAAGTTTGGATTCTAGTGTCTCAGGGGCTGCTTGCCAAACCTTGATGTTGCCCAGCTTCTAGCCTCCGCAGGTACACTTGCGTAGTAAAGGAGCACTTTCCCCCGAGAAACCGTGTTCCTGCCACGCTGGAAGAGAGTTAAGCCCGCAGTACTCTTTCATCCTGGGAAAGCGCAAGGCCACCCTGAGCCTCAGGGTAGTGCCTAAGTTTCCACCGGGCAAGCTCTGCGTGCCTCGGTTTCCATGAGGTCTCCACCGTTGTTGTGCTTCAATGGAACGCGAGGATAGCTTTCAGGACTCCAAGCACTCTGGCCTCCGCACCGTTTCCCATGCTACCACACGGATTCCCCCCACGTCTCCTCTCTGCCTGCTGAGCAAAAAGCAGCCGTGTAGGTTCTTCGGAACACTTCTTCATGCACAGCCCAAGGGGGCACACTGCTCTCTCTCTTCCTTTGGAAACCTAGGTGGCCGCAGCTTGTCCCAACTCACGAAGACAGTCAGAGCCGGTCTCATGTGCTGGGTAACGTGGACTCAGTGAGGACAAGGGCCCTACCTGCACTCAGAAAAACTCTCTGCTCAGCCTTCCATCCAGGAGCTCACACCGAGTGGCTCTTTGCTTAAGCAGGACGTCAATGTGAGGTTCAAGCTGAGCAAAGAGCACAATTCCTCCTTTACCCTGCTAGGCCCCGGAAGAGGTCGAGCCAACTAGGCCTCGCTCAGGCCAGCCCTCCTTCAGGGATCTTGCAACACTTCGAAGCCTACACAGTAAAAGGTACTTAGCGAAGTTCTCAGGGTTTCGCCATGCTCTCCCTCGGCAGCTCCACTACTGCAGGGACTCATGTTTGCTATGAACTAGGATAGGTGGCCCTGCTTCGAAAAGCAGTCTTTTCCCCTTTGGAAACCTGGATTCTTGTAGCCTCGGAGCTGTTTGCGAAACCCTAGGAAGGCCCAGCTTTTACTCACTGCAGGCACGCCCGGGGAGGAAACGAGTATGTTCCCCCAGAGAAACAGGCTGCTTGCAAGTGTCAAGGGGAGCTTCTCAGGTGCCCAGTGTGTCCCGTTTGTTTCCCTTCGCAGCTCCCATCCTACAGGTACTTATTCTGGGTGCTAACAAGGGTAGGTGGCTCTGCGGACAAAAGCAGCCTTTTCCCTTTGGAAGTTTGGATTCTAGTGTCTCAGGGGCTGCTTGCCAAACCTTGATGTTGCCCAGCTTCTAGCCTCCGCAGGTACACTTGCGTAGTAAAGGAGCACTTTCTCCCGAGAAACCGTGTTCCTGCCACGCTGGAAGAGAGTTAAGCCCGCAGTACTCTTTCATCCTGGGAAAGCGCAAGGCCACCCTGAGCCTCAGGGTAGTGCCTAAGTTTCCACCGGGCAAGCTCTGCGTGCCTCGGTTTCCATGAGGTCTCCACCGTTGTTGTGCTTCAATGGAACGCGAGGATAGCTTTCAGGACTCCAAGCACTCTGGCCTCCGCACCGTTTCCCATGCTACCACACGGATTCCCCCCACGTCTCCTCTCTGCCTGCTGAGCAAAAAGCAGCCGTGTAGGTTCTTCGGAACACTTCTTCATGCACAGCCCAAGGGGGCACACTGCTCTCTCTCTTCCTTTGGAAACCTAGGTTGCCGCAGCTTGTCCCAACTCACGAAGACAGTCAGAGCCGGTCTCATGTGCTGGGTAACGTGGACTCAGTGAGGACAAGGGCCCTACCTGCACTCAGAAAAACTCTCTGCTCAGCCTTCCATCCAGGAGCTCACACCGAGTGGCTCTTTGCTTAAGCAGGACGTCGATGTGAGGTCCAAGCTGAGCAAAGAGCACAATTCCTCCTTTACCCTGCTAGACCACGGAAGAGGTAGAGCCAACTAGGCCTCGCTCAGGCCAGCCCTCCTTCAGGGATCTTGCCACACTTCGAAGCCTGCCCAGTTTAAGAACTTAGAGAAGTTCCCAGGGATTCGCCTTGCTCTCCCTCGGCAGCTCCACTACTGCAGGGACTCATGTTTGCTGTGAACTAGGATAGGTGGCCCTGTTTCCAAAAGCAGTCTTTTCCCCTTTGGAATTCAGGATTGTTGTAGCCTCGGAGCTGTTTGTGAAACCCTAAGAAGGCCCAGCTTATACTAACTGCAGGCACGCTCGGGGAGGAAACGAGTATGTTCCCCCAGAGAAACAGGCTGCTTGCAAGTGTCGAGGGGAGCTTCTCAGGTGCCCAGGGTGTCCTGTTTGTATCCCTTCGCAGCTCCCATCCTGCAGGTACTTATGTTGGGTGCGAAGAAGTGTAGGTGGCTCTGCGGACAAAAGCAGCCTTTTCCCTTTGGAAGTTTGGATTCTAGTGTCTCAGGGGCTGCTTGCCAAACCTTGATGTTGCCCAGCTTCTAGCCTCCGCAGGTACACTTGCGTAGTAAAGGAGCACTTTCCCCCGAGAAACCGGGTTCCTGCCACGCTGGAAGAGAGTTAAGCCCGCAGTACTCTTTAATCCTGGGAAAGCGCAAGGCCACCCTGAGCCTCAGGGTAGTGCCTAAGTTTCCACCGGGCAAGCTCTGCGTGCCTCGGTTTCCATGAGGTCTCCACCGTTGTTGTGCTTCAATGGAACGCGAGGATAGCTTTCAGGACTCCAAGCACTCTGGCCTCCGCACCGTTTCCCATGCTACCACACGGATTCCCCCCACGTCTCCTCTCTGCCTGCTGAGCAAAAAGCAGCCGTGTAGGTTCTTCGGAACACTTCTTCATGCACAGCCCAAGGGGGCACACTGCTCTCTCTCTTCCTTTGGAAACCTAGGTTGCCGCAGCTTGTCCCAACTCACGAAGACAGTCAGAGCCGGTCTCATGTGCTGGGTAACGTGGACTCAGTGAGGACAAGGGCCCTACCTGCACTCAGAAAAACTCTCTGCTCAGCCTTCCATCCAGGAGCTCACACCGAGTGGCTCTTTGCTTAAGCAGGACGTCAATGTGAGGTTCAAGCTGAGCAAAGAGCACAATTCCTCCTTTACCCTGCTAGGCCCCGGAAGAGGTAGAGCCAACTAAGCCTCGCTCAGGCCAGCCCTCCTTCAGGGATCTTGCCACACTACGAAGCCGTCACAGTAAAAGGTACTTAGCGAAGTTCCCAGGGTTTCGCCATGCTCTCCCTCGGCAGCTCCACTACTGCAGGGACTCATGTTTGCTATGAACTAGGATAGGTGGCCCTGCTTCGAAAAGCAGTCTTTTCCCCTTTGGAAACCTGGATTCTTGTAGCCTCGGAGCTGTTTGCGAAACCCTAGGAAGGCCCAGCTTTTACTCACTGCAGGCACGCCCGGGGAGGAAACGAGTATGTTCCCCCAGAGAAACAGGCTGCTTGCAAGTGTCGAGGGGAGCTTCTCAGGTGCCCAGTGTGTCCCGTTTGTTTCCCTTCGCAGCTCCCATCCTACAGGTACTTATTCTGGGTGCTAACAAGGGTAGGTGGCTCTGCGGACAAAAGCAGCCTTTTCCCTTTGGAAGTTTGGATTCTAGTGTCTCAGGGGCTGCTTGCCAAACCTTGATGTTGCCCAGCTTCTAGCCTCCGCAGGTACACTTGCGTAGTAAAGGAGCACTTTCTCCCGAGAAACCGTGTTCCTGCCACGCTGGAAGAGAGTTAAGCCCGCAGTACTCTTTCATCCTGGGAAAGCGCAAGGCCACCCTTAGCCTCAGGGTAGTGCCTAAGTTTCCCCCGGGCAAGCTCTGCGTGCCTCGGTTTCCATGAGGTCTCCACCGTTGTTGTGCTTCAATGGAACGCGAGGATAGCTTTCAGGACTCCAAGCACTCTGGCCTCCGCACCGTTTCCCATGCTACCACACGGATCCCCCCCACGTCTCCTCTCTGCCTGCTGAGCAAAAAGCAGCCGTGTAGGTTCTTCGGAACACTTCATGCACAGCCCAAGGGGGCACACTGCTCTCTCTCTTCCTTTGGAAACCTAGGTTGCCGCAGCTTGTCCCAACTCACGAAGACAGTCAGAGCCGGTCTCATGTGCTGGGTAACGTGGACTCAGTGAGGACAAGGGCCCTACCTGCACTCAGAAAAACACTCTGCTCAACCTTCCATCCAGGAGCTCACACCAACTGGCGCGTGTGTTTAGCAGGACGTCAATGTGAGGTTCAAGCTGAGCAAAGAGCACAATTCCTCCTTTACCCTGCTAGGCCCCGGAAGAGGTAGAGCCAACTAGGCCTCGCTCAGGCCAGCCCTCCTTCAGGGATCTTGCAACACTTCGAAGCCTACACAGTAAAAGGTACTTAGCGAAGTTCCCAGGGTTTCGCCATGCTCTCCCTCGGCAGCTCCACTACTGCAGGGACTCATGTTTGCTATGAACTAGGATAGGTGGCCCTGCTTCGAAAAGCAGTCTTTTCCCCTTTGGAAACCTGGATTCTTGTAGCCTCGGAGCTGTTTGCGAAACCCTAGGAAGGCCCAGCTTTTACTCACTGCAGGCACGCCCGGGGAGGAAACGAGTATGTTCCCCCAGAGAAACAGGCTGCTTGCAAGTGTCGAGGGGAGCTTCTCAGGTGCCCAGTGTGTCCCGTTTGTTTCCCTTCGCAGCTCCCATCCTACAGGTACTTATTCTGGGTGCTAACAAGGGTAGGTGGCTCTGCGGACAAAAGCAGCCTTTTCCCTTTGGAAGTTTGGATTCTAGTGTCTCAGGGGCTGCTTGCCAAACCTTGATGTTGCCCAGCTTCTAGCCTCCGCAGGTACACTTGCGTAGTAAAGGAGCACTTTCTCCCGAGAAACCGTGTTCCTGCCACGCTGGAAGAGAGTTAAGCCCGCAGTACTCTTTCATCCTGGGAAAGCGCAAGGCCACCCTGAGCCTCAGGGTAGTGCCTAAGTTTCCACCGGGCAAGCTCTGCGTGCCTCGGTTTCCATGAGGTCTCCACCGTTGTTGTGCTTCAATGGAACGCGAGGATAGCTTTCAGGACTCCAAGCACTCTGGCCTCCGCACCGTTTCCCATGCTACCACACGGATTCCCCCCACGTCTCCTCTCTGCCTGCTGAGCAAAAAGCAGCCGTGTAGGTTCTTCGGAACACTTCTTCATGCACAGCCCAAGGGGGCACACTGCTCTCTCTCTTCCTTTGGAAACCTAGGTTGCCGCAGCTTGTCCCAACTCACGAAGACAGTCAGAGCCGGTCTCATGTGCTGGGTAACGTGGACTCAGTGAGGACAAGGGCCCTACCTGCACTCAGAAAAACACTCTGCTCAACCTTCCATCCAGGAGCTCACACCAACTGGCGCGTGTGTTTAGCAGGACGTCAATGTGAGGTTCAAGCTGAGCAAAGAGCACAATTCCTCCTTTACCCTGCTAGGCCCCGGAAGAGGTAGAGCCAACTAGGCCTCGCTCAGGCCAGCCCTCCTTCAGGGATCTTGCAACACTTCGAAGCCTACACAGTAAAAGGTACTTAGCGAAGTTCTCAGGGTTTCGCCATGCTCTCCCTCGGCAGCTCCACTACTGCAGGGACTCATGTTTGCTATGAACTAGGATAGGTGGCCCTGCTTCGAAAAGCAGTCTTTTCCCCTTTGGAAACCTGGATTTTTGTAGCCTCGGAGCTGTTTGCGAAATCTTAGGGAGGCCCAGCTTTTACTCACTGCAGGCACGCCCGGGGAGGAAACGAGTATGTTCCCCCAGAGAAACAGGCTGCTTGCAAGTGTCGAGGGGAGCTTCTCAGGTGCCCAGTGTGTCCCGTTTGTTTCCCTTCGCAGCTCCCATCCTACAGGTACTTATGTTGGGTGCGAAGAAGTGTAGGTGGCTCTGCGGACAAAAGCAGCCTTTTCCCTTTGGAAGTTTGGATTCTAGTGTCTCAGGGGCTGCTTGCCAAACCTTGATGTTGCCCAGCTTCTAGCCTCCGCAGGTACACTTGCGTAGTAAAGGAGCACTTTCCCCCGAGAAACCGGGTTCCTGCCACGCTGGAAGAGAGTTAAGCCCGCAGTACTCTTTCATCCTGGGAAAGCGCAAGGCCACCCTGAGCCTCAGGGTAGTGCCTAAGTTTCCACCGGGCAAGCTCTGCGTGCCTCGGTTTCCATGAGGTCTCCACCGTTGTTGTGCTTCAATGGAACGCGAGGATAGCTTTCAGGACTCCAAGCACTCTGGCCTCCGCACCGTTTCCCATGCTACCACACGGATTCCCCCCACGTCTCCTCTCTGCCTGCTGAGCAAAAAGCAGCCGTGTAGGTTCTTCGGAACACTTCTTCATGCACAGCCCAAGGGGGCACACTGCTCTCTCTCTTCCTTTGGAAACCTAGGTTGCCGCAGCTTGTCCCAACTCACGAAGACAGTCAGAGCCGGTCTCATGTGCTGGGTAACGTGGACTCAGTGAGGACAAGGGCCCTACCTGCACTCAGAAAAACTCTCTGCTCAGCCTTCCATCCAGGAGCTCACACCGAGTGGCTCTTTGCTTAAGCAGGACGTCAATGTGAGGTTCAAGCTGAGCAAAGAGCACAATTCCTCCTTTACCCTGCTAGGCCCCGGAAGAGGTAGAGCCTACTAGGCCTCGCTCAGGCTAGCCCTCCTTCAGGGATCTTGCCACACTACGAAGCCGTCACAGTAAAAGGTACTTAGCGAAGTTCCCAGGGTTTCGCCATGCTCTCCCTCGGCAGCTCCACTACTGCAGGGACTCATGTTTGCTATGAACTAGGATAGGTGGCCCTGCTTCGAAAAGCAGTCTTTTCCCCTTTGGAAACCTGGATTCTTGTAGCCTCGGAGCTGTTTGCGAAACCCTAGGAAGGCCCAGCTTTTACTCACTGCAGGCACGCCCGGGGAGGAAACGAGTATGTTCCCCCAGAGAAACAGGCTGCTTGCAAGTGTCGAGGGGAGCTTCTCAGGTGCCCAGTGTGTCCCGTTTGTTTCCCTTCGCAGCTCCCATCCTACAGGTACTTATTCTGGGTGCTAACAAGGGTAGGTGGCTCTGCGGACAAAAGCAGCCTTTTCCCTTTGGAAGTTTGGATTCTAGTGTGTCAGGGGCTGCTTGCCAAACCTTGATGTTGCCCAGCTTCTAGCCTCCGCAGGTACACTTGCGTAGTAAAGGAGCACTTTCTCCCGAGAAACCGTGTTCCTGCCACGCTGGAAGAGAGAGAGTTAAGCCCGCAGTACTCTTTCATCCTGGGAAAGCGCAAGGCCACCCTGAGCCTCAGGGTAGTGCCTAAGTTTCCACCGGGCAAGCTCTGCGTGCCTCGGTTTCCATGAGGTCTCCACCGTTGTTGTGCTTCAATGGAACGCGAGGATAGCTTTCAGGACTCCAAGCACTCTGGCCTCCGCACCGTTTCCCATGCTACCACACGGATTCCCCCCACGTCTCCTCTCTGCCTGCTGAGCAAAAAGCAGCCGTGTAGGTTCTTCGGAACACTTCTTCATGCACAGCCCAAGGGGGCACACTGCTCTCTCTCTTCCTTTGGAAACCTAGGTTGCCGCAGCTTGTCCCAACTCACGAAGACAGTCAGAGCCGGTCTCATGTGCTGGGTAACGTGGACTCAGTGAGGACAAGGGCCCTACCTGCACTCAGAAAAACACTCTGCTCAACCTTCCATCCAGGAGCTCACACCAACTGGCGCGTGTGTTTAGCAGGACGTCAATGTGAGGTTCAAGCTGAGCAAAGAGCACAATTCCTCCTTTACCCTGCTAGGCCCCGGAAGAGGTAGAGCCAACTAGGCCTCGCTCAGGCCAGCCCTCCTTCAGGGATCTTGCAACACTTCGAAGCCTACACAGTAAAAGGTACTTAGCGAAGTTCTCAGGGTTTCGCCATGCTCTCCCTCGGCAGCTCCACTACTGCAGGGACTCATGTTTGCTATGAACTAGGATAGGTGGCCCTGCTTCGAAAAGCAGTCTTTTCCCCTTTGGAAACCTGTATTTTTGTAGCCTCGGAGCTGTTTGCGAAACCTTAGGGAGGCCCAGCTTTTACTCACTGCAGGCACGCCCGGGGAGGAAACGAGTATGTTCCCCCAGAGAAACAGGCTGCTTGCAAGTGTCGAGGGGAGCTTCTCAGGTGCCCAGTGTGTCCCGTTTGTTTCCCTTCGCAGCTCCCATCCTACAGGTACTTATGTTGGGTGCGAAGAAGTGTAGGTGGCTCTGCGGACAAAAGCAGCCTTTTCCCTTTGGAAGTTTGGATTCTAGTGTCTCAGGGGCTGCTTGCCAAACCTTGATGTTGCCCAGCTTCTAGCCTCCGCAGGTACACTTGCGTAGTAAAGGAGCACTTTCCCCCGAGAAACCGGGTTCCTGCCACGCTGGAAGAGAGTTAAGCCCGCAGTACTCTTTCATCCTGGGAAAGCGCAAGGCCACCCTGAGCCTCAGGGTAGTGCCTAAGTTTCCACCGGGCAAGCTCTGCGTGCCTCGGTTTCCATGAGGTCTCCACCGTTGTTGTGCTTCAATGGAACGCGAGGATAGCTTTCAGGACTCCAAGCACTCTGGCCTCCGCACCGTTTCCCATGCTACCACACGGATTCCCCCCACGTCTCCTCTCTGCCTGCTGAGCAAAAAGCAGCCGTGTAGGTTCTTCGGAACACTTCTTCATGCACAGCCCAAGGGGGCACACTGCTCTCTCTCTTCCTTTGGAAACCTAGGTTGCCGCAGCTTGTCCCAACTCACGAAGACAGTCAGAGCCGGTCTCATGTGCTGGGTAACGTGGACTCAGTGAGGACAAGGGCCCTACCTGCACTCAGAAAAACTCTCTGCTCAGCCTTCCATCCAGGAGCTCACACCGAGTGGCTCTTTGCTTAAGCAGGACGTCAATGTGAGGTTCAAGCTGAGCAAAGAGCACAATTCCTCCTTTACCCTGCTAGGCCCCGGAAGAGGTAGAGCCTACTAGGCCTCGCTCAGGCTAGCCCTCCTTCAGGGATCTTGCCACACTACGAAGCCGTCACAGTAAAAGGTACTTAGCGAAGTTCCCAGGGTTTCGCCATGCTCTCCCTCGGCAGCTCCACTACTGCAGGGACTCATGTTTGCTATGAACTAGGATAGGTGGCCCTGCTTCGAAAAGCAGTCTTTTCCCCTTTGGAAACCTGGATTCTTGTAGCCTCGGAGCTGTTTGCGAAACCCTAGGAAGGCCCAGCTTTTACTCACTGCAGGCACGCCCGGGGAGGAAACGAGTATGTTCCCCCAGAGAAACAGGCTGCTTGCAAGTGTCGAGGGGAGCTTCTCAGGTGCCCAGTGTGTCCCGTTTGTTTCCCTTCGCAGCTCCCATCCTACAGGTACTTATTCTGGGTGCTAACAAGGGTAGGTGGCTCTGCGGACAAAAGCAGCCTTTTCCCTTTGGAAGTTTGGATTCTAGTGTGTCAGGGGCTGCTTGCCAAACCTTGATGTTGCCCAGCTTCTAGCCTCCGCAGGTACACTTGCGTAGTAAAGGAGCACTTTCTCCCGAGAAACCGTGTTCCTGCCACGCTGGAAGAGAGAGAGTTAAGCCCGCAGTACTCTTTCATCCTGGGAAAGCGCAAGGCCACCCTGAGCCTCAGGGTAGTGCCTAAGTTTCCACCGGGCAAGCTCTGCGTGCCTCGGTTTCCATGAGGTCTCCACCGTTGTTGTGCTTCAATGGAACGCGAGGATAGCTTTCAGGACTCCAAGCACTCTGGCCTCCGCACCGTTTCCCATGCTACCACACGGATTCCCCCCACGTCTCCTCTCTGCCTGCTGAGCAAAAAGCAGCCGTGTAGGTTTCTTCGGAACACTTCTTCATGCACAGCCCAAGGGGGCACACTGCTCTCTCTCTTCCTTTGGAAACCTAGGTTGCCGCAGCTTGTCCCAACTCACGAAGACAGTCAGAGCCGGTCTCATGTGCTGGGTAACGTGGACTCAGTGAGGACAAGGGCCCTACCTGCACTCAGAAAAACACTCTGCTCAACCTTCCATCCAGGAGCTCACACCAACTGGCGCGTGTGTTTAGCAGGACGTCAATGTGAGGTTCAAGCTGAGCAAAGAGCACAAATCCTCCTTTACCCTGCCAGTCCCCGGAAGACGTAGAGCTAACTAGGCCTCGCTCAGGCCAGCTCTCCTTCAGGGTTCTTGCCACACTACGAACCCGGCACAGTAAAAGGTACTTAGCGAAGTTCCCCGGATTTCGCCATGCTCTCCCTCGGCAGTTCCACTACTGCAGGGACTCATGTTTGCTGTGAACTAGGATAGGTGGCCGTGCTTCGAAAAGCACTCTTTTCCACTTTGGAAATGTGGATTCTTGTAGCCCAGGAGCTGTTTGCGAAACCGTAGGAAAACCCAGCTTATACTCACTGCAGGCACGCCCGGGGAGGAAACGCGTATGTTCCCCCAGAGAAACAGGCTGCTTGCAAGTGTCGACGGGAGCTTTTCAGGTGCCCAGTGTGTCCTGTTTGTATGCCTTCGCAGCTCCCATCCTGCAGGTACTTATTCTGGGTGCTAACATGGGTAGGTGGCTCTGCGGACAAAAGCAGCCTTTTCCCTTTGGAAGCTTGGATTCTAGTGTCTCAGGGGCTGCTTTCCAAACCTTGAAGTTGCCCAGTTTTTACCCTCCGCAGGTGCGCTTGCGTTGCAACCGAGCACTTTTCCCCGAGAAACCGTGTTCCTGCCACGCTGGAAGAGAGTTAAGCCCGCAGACCTCTTTCATCCTGGGAAAGCACAAGGCCACCCTGAGCCTCAGGGTAGTGCCTTAGTTTCCACCGGGCAAGCTCTGCGTGCCTCGTTTTCCATGAGGTCTCCACCGTTGTGTTTGAATGGAACGCGAGGATAGCTTTCAGGACTCTAAGCACTCTGGCCTCGGAACCGTTTCCCATAGTACCACACGGATTCCCCCCACGTCTCCTCTCTGCCTGCTGAGCAAAAAGCAGCCGTGTAGGCCCTTCGGAACACTTCTTCATGCACAGCCCAAGGGGGCACACTGCTCTCTCTCTTCCTTTGGAAACCTAGGTTGCCGCAGCTTGTCCCAACTCACGAAGATAGTCAGAGCCGGTCTCATGTGCTGGGTAACGTGGACTCAGTGAGGACAAGGGCCCTACCTGCACTCAGAAAAACTCTCTGCTCAAACTTCCATCCAGGAGCTCACACCGAGTGGCTCTTTGCTTAAGCAGGACGTCGATGTGAGGTCCAAGCTGAGCAAAGAGCACAATTCCTCCTTTACCCTGCTAGACCACGGAAGAGGTAGAGCCAACTAGGCCTCGCTCAGGCCAGCCCTCCTTCAGGGATCTTGCCACACTTCGAAGCCTGCCCAGTTTAAGAACTTAGAGAAGTTCCCAGGGTTTCGCCTTGCTCTCCCTCGGCAGCTCCACTACTGCAGGGACTCATGTTTGCTATGAACTAGGATAGGTGGCCCTGCTTCGAAAAGCAGTCTTTTCCCCTTTGGAAACCTGGATTCTTGTAGCCTCGGAGCTGTTTGCGAAACCCTAAGAAGGCCCAGCTTTTACTCACTGCAGGCACGCCCGGGGAGGAAACGAGTATGTTCCCCCAGAGAAACAGGCTGCTTGCAAGTGTCGAGGGGAGCTTCTCAGGTGCCCAGTGTGTCCCGTTTGTTTCCCTTCGCAGCTCCCATCCTACAGGTACTTATTCTGGGTGCTAACAAGGGTAGGTGGCTCTGCGGACAAAAGCAGCCTTTTCCCTTTGGAAGTTTGGATTCTAGTGTGTCAGGGGCTGCTTGCCAAACCTTGATGTTGCCCAGCTTCTAGCCTCCGCAGGTACACTTGCGTAGTAAAGGAGCACTTTCTCCCGAGAAACCGTGTTGCTGCCACGCTGGAAGAGAGTTAAGCCCGCAGTACTCTTTCATCCTGGGAAAGCGCAAGGCCACCCTGAGCCTCAGGGTAGTGCCTAAGTTTCCACCGGGCAAGCTCTGCGTGCCTCGGTTTCCATGAGGTCTCCACCGTTGTTGTGCTTCAATGGAACGCGAGGATAGCTTTCAGGACTCCAAGCACTCTGGCCTCCGCACCGTTTCCCATGCTACCACACGGATTCCCCCCACGTCTCCTCTCTGCCTGCTGAGCAAAAAGCAGCCGTGTAGGTTCTTCGGAACACTTCTTCATGCACAGCCCAAGGGGGCACACTGCTCTCTCTCTTCCTTTGGAAACCTAGGTGGCCGCAGCTTGTCCCAACTCACGAAGACAGTCAGAGCCGGTCTCATGTGCTGGGTAACGTGGACTCAGTGAGGACAAGGGCCCTACCTGCACTCAGAAAAACTCTCTGCTCAGCCTTCCATCCAGGAGCTCACACCGAGTGGCTCTTTGCTTAAGCAGGACGTCAATGTGAGGTTCAAGCTGAGCAAAGAGCACAATTCCTCCTTTACCCTGCTAGGCCCCGGAAGAGGTAGAGCCAACTAGGCCTCGCTCAGGCCAGCCCTCCTTCAGGGATCTTGCAACACTTCGAAGCCTACACAGTAAAAGGTACTTAGCGAAGTTCTCAGGGTTTCGCCATGCTCTCCCTCGGCAGCTCCACTACTGCAGGGACTCATGTTTGCTATGAACTAGGATAGGTGGCCCTGCTTCGAAAAGCAGTCTTTTCCCCTTTGGAAACCTGGATTCTTGTAGCCTCGGAGCTGTTTGCCCTAGGAAGGCCCAGCTTTTACTCACTGCAGGCACGCCCGGGGAGGAAACGAGTATGTTCCCCCAGAGAAACAGGCTGCTTGCAAGTGTCAAGGGGAGCTTCTCAGGTGCCCAGTGTGTCCCGTTTGTTTCCCTTCGCAGCTCCCATCCTACAGGTACTTATTCTGGGTGCTAACAAGGGTAGGTGGCTCTGCGGACAAAAGCAGCCTTTTCCCTTTGGAAGTTTTGATTCTAGTGTCTCAGGGGCTGCTTGCCAAACCTTGATGTTGCCCAGCTTCTAGCCTCCGCAGGTACACTTGCGTAGTAAAGGAGCACTTTCTCCCGAGAAACCGTGTTCCTGCCACGCTGGAAGAGAGTTAAGCCCGCAGTACTCTTTCATCCTGGGAAAGCGCAAGGCCACCCTGAGCCTCAGGGTAGTGCCTAAGTTTCCACCGGGCAAGCTCTGCGTGCCTCGGTTTCCATGAGGTCTCCACCGTTGTTGTGCTTCAATGGAACGCGAGGATAGCTTTCAGGACTCCAAGCACTCTGGCCTCCGCACCGTTTCCCATGCTACCACACGGATTCCCCCCACGTCTCCTCTCTGCCTGCTGAGCAAAAAGCAGCCGTGTAGGTTCTTCGGAACACTTCTTCATGCACAGCCCAAGGGGGCACACTGCTCTCTCTCTTCCTTTGGAAACCTAGGTGGCCGCAGCTTGTCCCAACTCACGAAGACAGTCAGAGCCGGTCTCATGTGCTGGGTAACGTGGACTCAGTGAGGACAAGGGCCCTACCTGCACTCAGAAAAACACTCTGCTCAACCTTCCATCCAGGAGCTCACACCAACTGGCGCGTGTGTTTAGCAGGACGTCAATGTGAGGTTCAAGCTGAGCAAAGAGCACAATTCCTCCTTTACCCTGCTAGGCCCCGGAAGAGGTAGAGCCAACTAGGCCTCGCTCAGGCCAGCCCTCCTTCAGGGATCTTGCAACACTTCGAAGCCTACACAGTAAAAGGTACTTAGCGAAGTTCTCAGGGTTTCGCCATGCTCTCCCTCGGCAGCTCCACTACTGCAGGGACTCATGTTTGCTATGAACTAGGATAGGTGGCCCTGCTTCGAAAAGCAGTCTTTTCCCCTTTGGAAACCTGGATTCTTGTAGCCTCGGAGCTGTTTGCGAAACCCTAGGAAGGCCCAGCTTTTACTAACTGCAGGCACGCCCGGGGAGGAAACGAGTATGTTCCCCCAGAGAAACAGGCTGCTTGCAAGTGTCGAGGGGAGCTTCTCAGGTGCCCAGTGTGTCCCGTTTGTTTCCCTTCGCAGCTCCCATCCTACAGGTACTTATTCTGGGTGCTAACAAGGGTAGGTGGCTCTGCGGACAAAAGCAGCCTTTTCCCTTTGGAAGTTTGGATTCTAGTGTCTCAGGGGCTGCTTGCCAAACCTTGATGTTGCCCAGCTTCTAGCCTCCGCAGGTACACTTGCGTAGTAAAGGAGCACTTTCTCCCGAGAAACCGTGTTCCTGCCACGCTGGAAGAGAGAGAGTTAAGCCCGCAGTACTCTTTCATCCTGGGAAAGCGCAAGGCCACCCTGAGCCTCAGGGTAGTGCCTAAGTTTCCACCGGGCAAGCTCTGCGTGCCTCGGTTTCCATGAGGTCTCCACCGTTGTTGTGCTTCAATGGAACGCGAGGATAGCTTTCAGGACTCCAAGCACTCTGGCCTCCGCACCGTTTCCCATGCTACCACACGGATTCCCCCCACGTCTCCTCTCTGCCTGCTGAGCAAAAAGCAGCCGTGTAGGTTCTTCGGAACACTTCTTCATGCACAGCCCAAGGGGGCACACTGCTCTCTCTCTTCCTTTGGAAACCTAGGTTGCCGCAGCTTGTCCCAACTCACGAAGACAGTCAGAGCCGGTCTCATGTGCTGGGTAACGTGGACTCAGTGAGGACAAGGGCCCTACCTGCACTCAGAAAAACTCTCTGCTCAGCCTTCCATCCAGGAGCTCACACCGAGTGGCTCTTTGCTTAAGCAGGACGTCAATGTGAGGTTCAAGCTGAGCAAAGAGCACAATTCCTCCTTTACCCTGCTAGGCCCCGGAAGAGGTAGAGCCAACTAGGCCTCGCTCAGGCCAGCCCTCCTTCAGGGATCTTGCAACACTTCGAAGCCTACACAGTAAAAGGTACTTAGCGAAGTTCCCAGGGTTTCGCCATGCTCTCCCTCGGCAGCTCCACTACTGCAGGGACTCATGTTTGCTATGAACTAGGATAGGTGGCCCTGCTTCGAAAAGCAGTCTTTTCCCCTTTGGAAACCTGGATTCTTGTAGCCTCGGAGCTGTTTGCGAAACCCTAGGAAGGCCCAGCTTTTACTCACTGCAGGCACGCCCGGGGAGGAAACGAGTATGTTCCCCCAGAGAAACAGGCTGCTTGCAAGTGTCGAGGGGAGCTTCTCAGGTGCCCAGTGTGTCCCGTTTGTTTCCCTTCGCAGCTCCCATCCTACAGGTACTTATTCTGGGTGCTAACAAGGGTAGGTGGCTCTGCGGACAAAAGCAGCCTTTTCCCTTTGGAAGTTTGGATTCTAGTGTGTCAGGGGCTGCTTGCCAAACCTTGATGTTGCCCAGCTTCTAGCCTCCGCAGGTACACTTGCGTAGTAAAGGAGCACTTTCTCCCGAGAAACCGTGTTCCTGCCACGCTGGAAGAGAGAGAGTTAAGCCCGCAGTACTCTTTCATCCTGGGAAAGCGCAAGGCCACCCTGAGCCTCAGGGTAGTGCCTAAGTTTCCACCGGGCAAGCTCTGCGTGCCTCGGTTTCCATGAGGTCTCCACCGTTGTTGTGCTTCAATGGAACGCGAGGATAGCTTTCAGGACTTCAAGCACTCTGGCCTCCGCACCGTTTCCCATGCTACCACACGGATTCCCCCCACGTCTCCTCTCTGCCTGCTGAGCAAAAAGCAGCCGTGTAGGTTCTTCGGAACACTTCTTCATGCACAGCCCAAGGGGGCACACTGCTCTCTCTCTTCCTTTGGAAACCTAGGTGGCCGCAGCTTGTCCCAACTCACGAAGACAGTCAGAGCCGGTCTCATGTGCTGGGTAACGTGGACTCAGTGAGGACAAGGGCCCTACCTGCACTCAGAAAAACACTCTGCTCAACCTTCCATCCAGGAGCTCACACCGAGTGGCTCTTTGCTTAAGCAGGACGTCGATGTGAGGTCCAAGCTGAGCAAAGAGCACAATTCCTCCTTTACCCTGCTAGACCACGAAAGAGGTAGAGCCAACTAGGCCTCGCTCAGGCCAGCCCTCCTTCAGGGATCTTGCCACACTTCGAAGCCTGCCCAGTTTAAGAACTTAGAGAAGTTCCCAGGGTTTCGCCTTGCTCTCCCTCGGCAGCTCCACTACTGCAGGGACTCATGTTTGCTATGAACTAGGATAGGTGGCCCTGCTTCGAAAAGCAGTCTTTTCCCCTTTGGAAACCTGGATTCTTGTAGCCTCGGAGCTGTTTGCGAAACCCTAGGAAGGCCCAGCTTTTACTCACTGCAGGCACGCCCGGGGAGGAAACGAGTATGTTCCCCCAGAGAAACAGGCTGCTTGCAAGTGTCGAGGGGAGCTTCTCAGGTGCCCAGTGTGTCCCGTTTGTTTCCCTTCGCAGCTCCCATCCTACAGGTACTTATTCTGGGTGCTAACAAGGGTAGGTGGCTCTGCGGACAAAAGCAGCCTTTTCCCTTTGGAAGTTTGGATTCTAGTGTCTCAGGGGCTGCTTGCCAAACCTTGATGTTGCCCAGCTTCTAGCCTCCGCAGGTACACTTGCGTAGTAAAGGAGCACTTTCCCCCGAGAAACCGGGTTCCTGCCACGCTGGAAGAGAGTTAAGCCCGCAGTACTCTTTCATCCTGGGAAAGCGCAAGGCCACCCTGAGCCTCAGGGTAGTGCCTAAGTTTCCACCGGGCAAGCTCTGCGTGCCTCGGTTTCCATGAGGTCTCCACCGTTGTTGTGCTTCAATGGAACGCGAGGATAGCTTTCAGGACTCCAAGCACTCTGGCCTCCACACCGTTTCCCATGCTACCACACGGATTCCCCCCACGTCTCCTCTCTGCCTGCTGAGCAAAAAGCAGCCGTGTAGGTTCTTCGGAACACTTCTTCATGCACAGCCCAAGGGGGCACACTGCTCTCTCTCTTCCTTTGGAAACCTAGGTTGCCGCAGCTTGTCCCAACTCACGAAGACAGTCAGAGCCGGTCTCATGTGCTGGGTAACGTGGACTCAGTGAGGACAAGGGCCCTACCTGCACTCAGAAAAACTCTCTGCTCAGCCTTCCATCCAGGAGCTCACACCGAGTGGCTCTTTGCTTAAGCAGGACGTCGATGTGAGGTCCAAGCTGAGCAAAGAGCACAATTCCTCCTTTACCCTGCTAGACCACGGAAGAGGTAGAGCCAACTAGGCCTCGCTCAGGCCAGCCCTCCTTCAGGGATCTTGCCACACTTCGAAGCCTGCCCAGTTTAAGAACTTAGAGAAGTTCCCAGGGATTCGCCTTGCTCTCCCTTGGCAGCTCCACTACTGCAGGGACTCATGTTTGCTGTGAACTAGGATAGGTGGCCCTGTTTCCAAAAGCAGTCTTTTCCCCTTTGGAATTCAGGATTGTTGTAGCCTCGGAGCTGTTTGTGAAACCCTAAGAAGGCCCAGCTTATACTAACTGCAGGCACGCTCGGGGAGGAAACGAGTATGTTCCCCCAGAGAAACAGGCTGCTTGCAAGTGTCAAGGGGAGCTTCTCAGGTGCCCAGGGTGTCCTGTTTGTATCCCTTCGCAGCTCCCATCCTGCAGGTACTTATGTTGGGTGCGAAGAAGTGTAGGTGGCTCTGCGGACAAAAGCAGCCTTTTCCCTTTGGAAGTTTGGATTCTAGTGTCTCAGGGGCTGCTTGCCAAACCTTGATGTTGCCCAGCTTCTAGCCTCCGCAGGTACACTTGCGTAGTAAAGGAGCACTTTCCCCCGAGAAACCGGGTTCCTGCCACGCTGGAAGAGAGTTAAGCCCGCAGTACTCTTTCATCCTGGGAAAGCGCAAGGCCACCCTGAGCCTCAGGGTAGTGCCTAAGTTTCCACCGGGCAAGCTCTGCGTGCCTCGGTTTCCATGAGGTCTCCACCGTTGTTGTGCTTCAATGGAACGCGAGGATAGCTTTCAGGACTCCAAGCACTCTGGCCTCCGCACCGTTTCCCATGCTACCACACGGATTCCCCCCACGTCTCCTCTCTGCCTGCTGAGCAAAAAGCAGCCGTGTAGGTTCTTCGGAACACTTCTTCATGCACAGCCCAAGGGGGCACACTGCTCTCTCTCTTCCTTTGGAAACCTAGGTTGCCGCAGCTTGTCCCAACTCACGAAGACAGTCAGAGCCGGTCTCATGTGCTGGGTAACGTGGACTCAGTGAGGACAAGGGCCCTACCTGCACTCAGAAAAACTCTCTGCTCAGCCTTCCATCCAGGAGCTCACACCGAGTGGCTCTTTGCTTAAGCAGGACGTCAATGTGAGGTTCAAGCTGAGCAAAGAGCACAATTCCTCCTTTACCCTGCTAGGCCCCGGAAGAGGTAGAGCCTACTAGGCCTCGCTCAGGCTAGCCCTCCTTCAGGGATCTTGCCACACTACGAAGCCGTCACAGTAAAAGGTACTTAGCGAAGTTCCCAGGGTTTCGCCATGCTCTCCCTCGGCAGCTCCACTACTGCAGGGACTCATGTTTGCTATGAACTAGGATAGGTGGCCCTGCTTCGAAAAGCAGTCTTTTCCCCTTTGGAAACCTGGATTCTTGTAGCCTCGGAGCTGTTTGCGAAACCCTAGGAAGGCCCAGCTTTTACTCACTGCAGGCACGCCCGGGGAGGAAACGAGTATGTTCCCCCAGAGAAACAGGCTGCTTGCAAGTGTCGAGGGGAGCTTCTCAGGTGCCCAGTGTGTCCCGTTTGTTTCCCTTCGCAGCTCCCATCCTACAGGTACTTATTCTGGGTGCTAACAAGGGTAGGTGGCTCTGCGGACAAAAGCAGCCTTTTCCCTTTGGAAGTTTGGATTCTAGTGTGTCAGGGGCTGCTTGCCAAACCTTGATGTTGCCCAGCTTCTAGCCTCCGCAGGTACACTTGCGTAGTAAAGGAGCACTTTCTCCCGAGAAACCGTGTTCCTGCCACGCTGGAAGAGAGAGAGTTAAGCCCGCAGTACTCTTTCATCCTGGGAAAGCGCAAGGCCACCCTGAGCCTCAGGGTAGTGCCTAAGTTTCCACCGGGCAAGCTCTGCGTGCCTCGGTTTCCATGAGGTCTCCACCGTTGTTGTGCTTCAATGGAACGCGAGGATAGCTTTCAGGACTCCAAGCACTCTGGCCTCCGCACCGTTTCCCATGCTACCACACGGATTCCCCCCACGTCTCCTCTCTGCCTGCTGAGCAAAAAGCAGCCGTGTAGGTTCTTCGGAACACTTCTTCATGCACAGCCCAAGGGGGCACACTGCTCTCTCTCTTCCTTTGGAAACCTAGGTTGCCGCAGCTTGTCCCAACTCACGAAGACAGTCAGAGCCGGTCTCATGTGCTGGGTAACGTGGACTCAGTGAGGACAAGGGCCCTACCTGCACTCAGAAAAACACTCTGCTCAACCTTCCATCCAGGAGCTCACACCAACTGGCGCGTGTGTTTAGCAGGACGTCAATGTGAGGTTCAAGCTGAGCAAAGAGCACAATTCCTCCTTTACCCTGCTAGGCCCCGGAAGAGGTAGAGCCTACTAGGCCTCGCTCAGGCTAGCCCTCCTTCAGGGATCTTGCCACACTACGAAGCCGTCACAGTAAAAGGTACTTAGCGAAGTTCCCAGGGTTTCGCCATGCTCTCCCTCGGCAGCTCCACTACTGCAGGGACTCATGTTTGCTATGAACTAGGATAGGTGGCCCTGCTTCGAAAAGCAGTCTTTTCCCCTTTGGAAACCTGGATTCTTGTAGCCTCGGAGCTGTTTGCGAAACCCTAGGAAGGCCCAGCTTTTACTCACTGCAGGCACGCCCGGGGAGGAAACGAGTATGTTCCCCCAGAGAAACAGGCTGCTTGCAAGTGTCGAGGGGAGCTTCTCAGGTGCCCAGTGTGTCCCGTTTGTTTCCCTTCGCAGCTCCCATCCTACAGGTACTTATTCTGGGTGCTAACAAGGGTAGGTGGCTCTGCGGACAAAAGCAGCCTTTTCCCTTTGGAAGTTTGGATTCTAGTGTGTCAGGGGCTGCTTGCCAAACCTTGATGTTGCCCAGCTTCTAGCCTCCGCAGGTACACTTGCGTAGTAAAGGAGCACTTTCTCCCGAGAAACCGTGTTCCTGCCACGCTG
Source organism: Balaenoptera ricei (assembly GCF_028023285.1). Lineage (NCBI taxonomy): Eukaryota > Metazoa > Chordata > Mammalia > Artiodactyla > Balaenopteridae > Balaenoptera > Balaenoptera ricei. The sequence continues at coordinate 75,588 of NW_026777557.1, forward strand.
GAAGAGAGTTAAGCCCGCAGTACTCTTTCATCCTGGGAAAGCGCAAGGCCACCCTGAGCCTCAGGGTAGTGCCTAAGTTTCCACCGGGCAAGCTCTGCGTGCCTCGGTTTCCATGAGGTCTCCACCGTTGTTGTGCTTCAATGGAACGCGAGGATAGCTTTCAGGACTCCAAGCACTCTGGCCTCCGCACCGTTTCCCATGCTACCACACGGATTCCCCCCACGTCTCCTCTCTGCCTGCTGAGCAAAAAGCAGCCGTGTAGGTTTCTTCGGAACACTTCTTCATGCACAGCCCAAGGGGGCACACTGCTCTCTCTCTTCCTTTGGAAACCTAGGTTGCCGCAGCTTGTCCCAACTCACGAAGACAGTCAGAGCCGGTCTCATGTGCTGGGTAACGTGGACTCAGTGAGGACAAGGGCCCTACCTGCACTCAGAAAAACACTCTGCTCAACCTTCCATCCAGGAGCTCACACCAACTGGCGCGTGTGTTTAGCAGGACGTCAATGTGAGGTTCAAGCTGAGCAAAGAGCACAAATCCTCCTTTACCCTGCCAGTCCCCGGAAGACGTAGAGCTAACTAGGCCTCGCTCAGGCCAGCTCTCCTTCAGGGTTCTTGCCACACTACGAACCCGGCACAGTAAAAGGTACTTAGCGAAGTTCCCCGGATTTCGCCATGCTCTCCCTCGGCAGTTCCACTACTGCAGGGACTCATGTTTGCTGTGAACTAGGATAGGTGGCCGTGCTTCGAAAAGCACTCTTTTCCACTTTGGAAATGTGGATTCTTGTAGCCCAGGAGCTGTTTGCGAAACCGTAGGAAAACCCAGCTTATACTCACTGCAGGCACGCCCGGGGAGGAAACGCGTATGTTCCCCCAGAGAAACAGGCTGCTTGCAAGTGTCGACGGGAGCTTTTCAGGTGCCCAGTGTGTCCTGTTTGTATGCCTTCGCAGCTCCCATCCTGCAGGTACTTATTCTGGGTGCTAACATGGGTAGGTGGCTCTGCGGACAAAAGCAGCCTTTTCCCTTTGGAAGCTTGGATTCTAGTGTCTCAGGGGCTGCTTTCCAAACCTTGAAGTTGCCCAGTTTTTACCCTCCGCAGGTGCGCTTGCGTTGCAACCGAGCACTTTTCCCCGAGAAACCGTGTTCCTGCCACGCTGGAAGAGAGTTAAGCCCGCAGACCTCTTTCATCCTGGGAAAGCACAAGGCCACCCTGAGCCTCAGGGTAGTGCCTTAGTTTCCACCGGGCAAGCTCTGCGTGCCTCGTTTTCCATGAGGTCTCCACCGTTGTGTTTGAATGGAACGCGAGGATAGCTTTCAGGACTCTAAGCACTCTGGCCTCGGAACCGTTTCCCATAGTACCACACGGATTCCCCCCACGTCTCCTCTCTGCCTGCTGAGCAAAAAGCAGCCGTGTAGGCCCTTCGGAACACTTCTTCATGCACAGCCCAAGGGGGCACACTGCTCTCTCTCTTCCTTTGGAAACCTAGGTTGCCGCAGCTTGTCCCAACTCACGAAGATAGTCAGAGCCGGTCTCATGTGCTGGGTAACGTGGACTCAGTGAGGACAAGGGCCCTACCTGCACTCAGAAAAACTCTCTGCTCAAACTTCCATCCAGGAGCTCACACCGAGTGGCTCTTTGCTTAAGCAGGACGTCGATGTGAGGTCCAAGCTGAGCAAAGAGCACAATTCCTCCTTTACCCTGCTAGACCACGGAAGAGGTAGAGCCAACTAGGCCTCGCTCAGGCCAGCCCTCCTTCAGGGATCTTGCCACACTTCGAAGCCTGCCCAGTTTAAGAACTTAGAGAAGTTCCCAGGGTTTCGCCTTGCTCTCCCTCGGCAGCTCCACTACTGCAGGGACTCATGTTTGCTATGAACTAGGATAGGTGGCCCTGCTTCGAAAAGCAGTCTTTTCCCCTTTGGAAACCTGGATTCTTGTAGCCTCGGAGCTGTTTGCGAAACCCTAGGAAGGCCCAGCTTTTACTCACTGCAGGCACGCCCGGGGAGGAAACGAGTATGTTCCCCCAGAGAAACAGGCTGCTTGCAAGTGTCGAGGGGAGCTTCTCAGGTGCCCAGTGTGTCCCGTTTGTTTCCCTTCGCAGCTCCCATCCTACAGGTACTTATTCTGGGTGCTAACAAGGGTAGGTGGCTCTGCGGACAAAAGCAGCCTTTTCCCTTTGGAAGTTTGGATTCTAGTGTCTCAGGGGCTGCTTGCCAAACCTTGATGTTGCCCAGCTTCTAGCCTCCGCAGGTACACTTGCGTAGTAAAGGAGCACTTTCCCCCGAGAAACCGGGTTCCTGCCACGCTGGAAGAGAGTTAAGCCCGCAGTACTCTTTCATCCTGGGAAAGCGCAAGGCCACCCTGAGCCTCAGGGTAGTGCCTAAGTTTCCACCGGGCAAGCTCTGCGTGCCTCGGTTTCCATGAGGTCTCCACCGTTGTTGTGCTTCAATGGAACGCGAGGATAGCTTTCAGGACTCCAAGCACTCTGGCCTCCACACCGTTTCCCATGCTACCACACGGATTCCCCCCACGTCTCCTCTCTGCCTGCTGAGCAAAAAGCAGCCGTGTAGGTTCTTCGGAACACTTCTTCATGCACAGCCCAAGGGGGCACACTGCTCTCTCTCTTCCTTTGGAAACCTAGGTTGCCGCAGCTTGTCCCAACTCACGAAGACAGTCAGAGCCGGTCTCATGTGCTGGGTAACGTGGACTCAGTGAGGACAAGGGCCCTACCTGCACTCAGAAAAACTCTCTGCTCAGCCTTCCATCCAGGAGCTCACACCGAGTGGCTCTTTGCTTAAGCAGGACGTCGATGTGAGGTCCAAGCTGAGCAAAGAGCACAATTCCTCCTTTACCCTGCTAGACCACGGAAGAGGTAGAGCCAACTAGGCCTCGCTCAGGCCAGCCCTCCTTCAGGGATCTTGCCACACTTCGAAGCCTGCCCAGTTTAAGAACTTAGAGAAGTTCCCAGGGATTCGCCTTGCTCTCCCTTGGCAGCTCCACTACTGCAGGGACTCATGTTTGCTGTGAACTAGGATAGGTGGCCCTGTTTCCAAAAGCAGTCTTTTCCCCTTTGGAATTCAGGATTGTTGTAGCCTCGGAGCTGTTTGTGAAACCCTAAGAAGGCCCAGCTTATACTAACTGCAGGCACGCTCGGGGAGGAAACGAGTATGTTCCCCCAGAGAAACAGGCTGCTTGCAAGTGTCAAGGGGAGCTTCTCAGGTGCCCAGGGTGTCCTGTTTGTATCCCTTCGCAGCTCCCATCCTGCAGGTACTTATGTTGGGTGCGAAGAAGTGTAGGTGGCTCTGCGGACAAAAGCAGCCTTTTCCCTTTGGAAGTTTGGATTCTAGTGTCTCAGGGGCTGCTTGCCAAACCTTGATGTTGCCCAGCTTCTAGCCTCCGCAGGTACACTTGCGTAGTAAAGGAGCACTTTCCCCCGAGAAACCGGGTTCCTGCCACGCTGGAAGAGAGTTAAGCCCGCAGTACTCTTTCATCCTGGGAAAGCGCAAGGCCACCCTGAGCCTCAGGGTAGTGCCTAAGTTTCCACCGGGCAAGCTCTGCGTGCCTCGGTTTCCATGAGGTCTCCACCGTTGTTGTGCTTCAATGGAACGCGAGGATAGCTTTCAGGACTCCAAGCACTCTGGCCTCCGCACCGTTTCCCATGCTACCACACGGATTCCCCCCACGTCTCCTCTCTGCCTGCTGAGCAAAAAGCAGCCGTGTAGGTTCTTCGGAACACTTCTTCATGCACAGCCCAAGGGGGCACACTGCTCTCTCTCTTCCTTTGGAAACCTAGGTTGCCGCAGCTTGTCCCAACTCACGAAGACAGTCAGAGCCGGTCTCATGTGCTGGGTAACGTGGACTCAGTGAGGACATGGCCCTACCTGCACTCAGAAAAACTCTCTGCTCAGCCTTCCATCCAGGAGCTCACACCGAGTGGCTCTTTGCTTAAGCAGGACGTCAATGTGAGGTTCAAGCTGAGCAAAGAGCACAATTCCTCCTTTACCCTGCTAGGCCCCGGAAGAGGTAGAGCCTACTAGGCCTCGCTCAGGCTAGCCCTCCTTCAGGGATCTTGCCACACTACGAAGCCGTCACAGTAAAAGGTACTTAGCGAAGTTCCCAGGGTTTCGCCATGCTCTCCCTCGGCAGCTCCACTACTGCAGGGACTCATGTTTGCTATGAACTAGGATAGGTGGCCCTGCTTCGAAAAGCAGTCTTTTCCCCTTTGGAAACCTGGATTCTTGTAGCCTCGGAGCTGTTTGCGAAACCCTAGGAAGGCCCAGCTTTTACTCACTGCAGGCACGCCCGGGGAGGAAACGAGTATGTTCCCCCAGAGAAACAGGCTGCTTGCAAGTGTCGAGGGGAGCTTCTCAGGTGCCCAGTGTGTCCCGTTTGTTTCCCTTCGCAGCTCCCATCCTACAGGTACTTATTCTGGGTGCTAACAAGGGTAGGTGGCTCTGCGGACAAAAGCAGCCTTTTCCCTTTGGAAGTTTGGATTCTAGTGTGTCAGGGGCTGCTTGCCAAACCTTGATGTTGCCCAGCTTCTAGCCTCCGCAGGTACACTTGCGTAGTAAAGGAGCACTTTCTCCCGAGAAACCGTGTTCCTGCCACGCTGGAAGAGAGAGAGTTAAGCCCGCAGTACTCTTTCATCCTGGGAAAGCGCAAGGCCACCCTGAGCCTCAGGGTAGTGCCTAAGTTTCCACCGGGCAAGCTCTGCGTGCCTCGGTTTCCATGAGGTCTCCACCGTTGTTGTGCTTCAATGGAACGCGAGGATAGCTTTCAGGACTCCAAGCACTCTGGCCTCCGCACCGTTTCCCATGCTACCACACGGATTCCCCCCACGTCTCCTCTCTGCCTGCTGAGCAAAAAGCAGCCGTGTAGGTTCTTCGGAACACTTCTTCATGCACAGCCCAAGGGGGCACACTGCTCTCTCTCTTCCTTTGGAAACCTAGGTTGCCGCAGCTTGTCCCAACTCACGAAGACAGTCAGAGCCGGTCTCATGTGCTGGGTAACGTGGACTCAGTGAGGACAAGGGCCCTACCTGCACTCAGAAAAACACTCTGCTCAACCTTCCATCCAGGAGCTCACACCAACTGGCGCGTGTGTTTAGCAGGACGTCAATGTGAGGTTCAAGCTGAGCAAAGAGCACAATTCCTCCTTTACCCTGCTAGGCCCCGGAAGAGGTAGAGCCTACTAGGCCTCGCTCAGGCTAGCCCTCCTTCAGGGATCTTGCCACACTACGAAGCCGTCACAGTAAAAGGTACTTAGCGAAGTTCCCAGGGTTTCGCCATGCTCTCCCTCGGCAGCTCCACTACTGCAGGGACTCATGTTTGCTATGAACTAGGATAGGTGGCCCTGCTTCGAAAAGCAGTCTTTTCCCCTTTGGAAACCTGGATTCTTGTAGCCTCGGAGCTGTTTGCGAAACCCTAGGAAGGCCCAGCTTTTACTCACTGCAGGCACGCCCGGGGAGGAAACGAGTATGTTCCCCCAGAGAAACAGGCTGCTTGCAAGTGTCGAGGGGAGCTTCTCAGGTGCCCAGTGTGTCCCGTTTGTTTCCCTTCGCAGCTCCCATCCTACAGGTACTTATTCTGGGTGCTAACAAGGGTAGGTGGCTCTGCGGACAAAAGCAGCCTTTTCCCTTTGGAAGTTTGGATTCTAGTGTCTCAGGGGCTGCTTGCCAAACCTTGATGTTGCCCAGCTTCTAGCCTCCGCAGGTACACTTGCGTAGTAAAGGAGCACTTTCTCCCGAGAAACCGTGTTCCTGCCACGCTGGAAGAGAGAGAGTTAAGCCCGCAGTACTCTTTCATCCTGGGAAAGCGCAAGGCCACCCTGAGCCTCAGGGTAGTGCCTAAGTTTCCACCGGGCAAGCTCTGCGTGCCTCGGTTTCCATGAGGTCTCCACCGTTGTTGTGCTTCAATGGAACGCGAGGATAGCTTTCAGGACTCCAAGCACTCTGGCCTCCGCACCGTTTCCCATGCTACCACACGGATTCCCCCCACGTCTCCTCTCTGCCTGCTGAGCAAAAAGCAGCCGTGTAGGTTTCTTCGGAACACTTCTTCATGCACAGCCCAAGGGGGCACACTGCTCTCTCTCTTCCTTTGGAAACCTAGGTTGCCGCAGCTTGTCCCAACTCACGAAGACAGTCAGAGCCGGTCTCATGTGCTGGGTAACGTGGACTCAGTGAGGACAAGGGCCCTACCTGCACTCAGAAAAACACTCTGCTCAACCTTCCATCCAGGAGCTCACACCAACTGGCGCGTGTGTTTAGCAGGACGTCAATGTGAGGTTCAAGCTGAGCAAAGAGCACAAATCCTCCTTTACCCTGCCAGTCCCCGGAAGACGTAGAGCTAACTAGGCCTCGCTCAGGCCAGCTCTCCTTCAGGGTTCTTGCCACACTACGAACCCGGCACAGTAAAAGGTACTTAGCGAAGTTCCCCGGATTTCGCCATGCTCTCCCTCGGCAGTTCCACTACTGCAGGGACTCATGTTTGCTGTGAACTAGGATAGGTGGCCGTGCTTCGAAAAGCACTCTTTTCCACTTTGGAAATGTGGATTCTTGTAGCCCAGGAGCTGTTTGCGAAACCGTAGGAAAACCCAGCTTATACTCACTGCAGGCACGCCCGGGGAGGAAACGCGTATGTTCCCCCAGAGAAACAGGCTGCTTGCAAGTGTCGACGGGAGCTTTTCAGGTGCCCAGTGTGTCCTGTTTGTATGCCTTCGCAGCTCCCATCCTGCAGGTACTTATTCTGGGTGCTAACATGGGTAGGTGGCTCTGCGGACAAAAGCAGCCTTTTCCCTTTGGAAGCTTGGATTCTAGTGTCTCAGGGGCTGCTTTCCAAACCTTGAAGTTGCCCAGTTTTTACCCTCCGCAGGTGCGCTTGCGTTGCAACCGAGCACTTTTCCCCGAGAAACCGTGTTCCTGCCACGCTGGAAGAGAGTTAAGCCCGCAGACCTCTTTCATCCTGGGAAAGCACAAGGCCACCCTGAGCCTCAGGGTAGTGCCTTAGTTTCCACCGGGCAAGCTCTGCGTGCCTCGTTTTCCATGAGGTCTCCACCGTTGTGTTTGAATGGAACGCGAGGATAGCTTTCAGGACTCTAAGCACTCTGGCCTCGGAACCGTTTCCCATAGTACCACACGGATTCCCCCCACGTCTCCTCTCTGCCTGCTGAGCAAAAAGCAGCCGTGTAGGCCCTTCGGAACACTTCTTCATGCACAGCCCAAGGGGGCACACTGCTCTCTCTCTTCCTTTGGAAACCTAGGTTGCCGCAGCTTGTCCCAACTCACGAAGATAGTCAGAGCCGGTCTCATGTGCTGGGTAACGTGGACTCAGTGAGGACAAGGGCCCTACCTGCACTCAGAAAAACTCTCTGCTCAAACTTCCATCCAGGAGCTCACACCGAGTGGCTCTTTGCTTAAGCAGGACGTCGATGTGAGGTCCAAGCTGAGCAAAGAGCACAATTCCTCCTTTACCCTGCTAGACCACGGAAGAGGTAGAGCCAACTAGGCCTCGCTCAGGCCAGCCCTCCTTCAGGGATCTTGCCACACTTCGAAGCCTGCCCAGTTTAAGAACTTAGAGAAGTTCCCAGGGTTTCGCCTTGCTCTCCCTCGGCAGCTCCACTACTGCAGGGACTCATGTTTGCTATGAACTAGGATAGGTGGCCCTGCTTCGAAAAGCAGTCTTTTCCCCTTTGGAAACCTGGATTCTTGTAGCCTCGGAGCTGTTTGCGAAACCCTAGGAAGGCCCAGCTTTTACTCACTGCAGGCACGCCCGGGGAGGAAACGAGTATGTTCCCCCAGAGAAACAGGCTGCTTGCAAGTGTCGAGGGGAGCTTCTCAGGTGCCCAGTGTGTCCCGTTTGTTTCCCTTCGCAGCTCCCATCCTACAGGTACTTATTCTGGGTGCTAACAAGGGTAGGTGGCTCTGCGGACAAAAGCAGCCTTTTCCCTTTGGAAGTTTGGATTCTAGTGTGTCAGGGGCTGCTTGCCAAACCTTGATGTTGCCCAGCTTCTAGCCTCCGCAGGTACACTTGCGTAGTAAAGGAGCACTTTCTCCCGAGAAACCGTGTTGCTGCCACGCTGGAAGAGAGTTAAGCCCGCAGTACTCTTTCATCCTGGGAAAGCGCAAGGCCACCCTGAGCCTCAGGGTAGTGCCTAAGTTTCCACCGGGCAAGCTCTGCGTGCCTCGGTTTCCATGAGGTCTCCACCGTTGTTGTGCTTCAATGGAACGCGAGGATAGCTTTCAGGACTCCAAGCACTCTGGCCTCCGCACCGTTTCCCATGCTACCACACGGATTCCCCCCACGTCTCCTCTCTGCCTGCTGAGCAAAAAGCAGCCGTGTAGGTTCTTCGGAACACTTCTTCATGCACAGCCCAAGGGGGCACACTGCTCTCTCTCTTCCTTTGGAAACCTAGGTGGCCGCAGCTTGTCCCAACTCACGAAGACAGTCAGAGCCGGTCTCATGTGCTGGGTAACGTGGACTCAGTGAGGACAAGGGCCCTACCTGCACTCAGAAAAACTCTCTGCTCAGCCTTCCATCCAGGAGCTCACACCGAGTGGCTCTTTGCTTAAGCAGGACGTCAATGTGAGGTTCAAGCTGAGCAAAGAGCACAATTCCTCCTTTACCCTGCTAGGCCCCGGAAGAGGTAGAGCCAACTAGGCCTCGCTCAGGCCAGCCCTCCTTCAGGGATCTTGCAACACTTCGAAGCCTACACAGTAAAAGGTACTTAGCGAAGTTCTCAGGGTTTCGCCATGCTCTCCCTCGGCAGCTCCACTACTCCAGGGACTCATGTTTGCTATGAACTAGGATAGGTGGCCCTGCTTCGAAAAGCAGTCTTTTCCCCTTTGGAAACCTGGATTCTTGTAGCCTCGGAGCTGTTTGCCCTAGGAAGGCCCAGCTTTTACTCACTGCAGGCACGCCCGGGGAGGAAACGAGTATGTTCCCCCAGAGAAACAGGCTGCTTGCAAGTGTCAAGGGGAGCTTCTCAGGTGCCCAGTGTGTCCCGTTTGTTTCCCTTCGCAGCTCCCATCCTACAGGTACTTATTCTGGGTGCTAACAAGGGTAGGTGGCTCTGCGGACAAAAGCAGCCTTTTCCCTTTGGAAGTTTTGATTCTAGTGTCTCAGGGGCTGCTTGCCAAACCTTGATGTTGCCCAGCTTCTAGCCTCCGCAGGTACACTTGCGTAGTAAAGGAGCACTTTCTCCCGAGAAACCGTGTTCCTGCCACGCTGGAAGAGAGTTAAGCCCGCAGTACTCTTTCATCCTGGGAAAGCGCAAGGCCACCCTGAGCCTCAGGGTAGTGCCTAAGTTTCCACCGGGCAAGCTCTGCGTGCCTCGGTTTCCATGAGGTCTCCACCGTTGTTGTGCTTCAATGGAACGCGAGGATAGCTTTCAGGACTCCAAGCACTCTGGCCTCCGCACCGTTTCCCATGCTACCACACGGATTCCCCCCACGTCTCCTCTCTGCCTGCTGAGCAAAAAGCAGCCGTGTAGGTTCTTCGGAACACTTCTTCATGCACAGCCCAAGGGGGCACACTGCTCTCTCTCTTCCTTTGGAAACCTAGGTGGCCGCAGCTTGTCCCAACTCACGAAGACAGTCAGAGCCGGTCTCATGTGCTGGGTAACGTGGACTCAGTGAGGACAAGGGCCCTACCTGCACTCAGAAAAACACTCTGCTCAACCTTCCATCCAGGAGCTCACACCAACTGGCGCGTGTGTTTAGCAGGACGTCAATGTGAGGTTCAAGCTGAGCAAAGAGCACAATTCCTCCTTTACCCTGCTAGGCCCCGGAAGAGGTAGAGCCAACTAGGCCTCGCTCAGGCCAGCCCTCCTTCAGGGATCTTGCAACACTTCGAAGCCTACACAGTAAAAGGTACTTAGCGAAGTTCTCAGGGTTTCGCCATGCTCTCCCTCGGCAGCTCCACTACTGCAGGGACTCATGTTTGCTATGAACTAGGATAGGTGGCCCTGCTTCGAAAAGCAGTCTTTTCCCCTTTGGAAACCTGGATTCTTGTAGCCTCGGAGCTGTTTGCGAAACCCTAGGAAGGCCCAGCTTTTACTCACTGCAGGCACGCCCGGGGAGGAAACGAGTATGTTCCCCCAGAGAAACAGGCTGCTTGCAAGTGTCGAGGGGAGCTTCTCAGGTGCCCAGTGTGTCCCGTTTGTTTCCCTTCGCAGCTCCCATCCTACAGGTACTTATTCTGGGTGCTAACAAGGGTAGGTGGCTCTGCGGACAAAAGCAGCCTTTTCCCTTTGGAAGTTTGGATTCTAGTGTCTCAGGGGCTGCTTGCCAAACCTTGATGTTGCCCAGCTTCTAGCCTCCGCAGGTACACTTGCGTAGTAAAGGAGCACTTTCTCCCGAGAAACCGTGTTCCTGCCACGCTGGAAGAGAGAGAGTTAAGCCCGCAGTACTCTTTCATCCTGGGAAAGCGCAAGGCCACCCTGAGCCTCAGGGTAGTGCCTAAGTTTCCACCGGGCAAGCTCTGCGTGCCTCGGTTTCCATGAGGTCTCCACCGTTGTTGTGCTTCAATGGAACGCGAGGATAGCTTTCAGGACTCCAAGCACTCTGGCCTCCGCACCGTTTCCCATGCTACCACACGGATTCCCCCCACGTCTCCTCTCTGCCTGCTGAGCAAAAAGCAGCCGTGTAGGTTCTTCGGAACACTTCTTCATGCACAGCCCAAGGGGGCACACTGCTCTCTCTCTTCCTTTGGAAACCTAGGTTGCCGCAGCTTGTCCCAACTCACGAAGACAGTCAGAGCCGGTCTCATGTGCTGGGTAACGTGGACTCAGTGAGGACAAGGGCCCTACCTGCACTCAGAAAAACTCTCTGCTCAGCCTTCCATCCAGGAGCTCACACCGAGTGGCTCTTTGCTTAAGCAGGACGTCAATGTGAGGTTCAAGCTGAGCAAAGAGCACAATTCCTCCTTTACCCTGCTAGGCCCCGGAAGAGGTAGAGCCAACTAGGCCTCGCTCAGGCCAGCCCTCCTTCAGGGATCTTGCAACACTTCGAAGCCTACACAGTAAAAGGTACTTAGCGAAGTTCCCAGGGTTTCGCCATGCTCTCCCTCGGCAGCTCCACTACTGCAGGGACTCATGTTTGCTATGAACTAGGATAGGTGGCCCTGCTTCGAAAAGCAGTCTTTTCCCCTTTGGAAACCTGGATTCTTGTAGCCTCGGAGCTGTTTGCGAAACCCTAGGAAGGCCCAGCTTTTACTCACTGCAGGCACGCCCGGGGAGGAAACGAGTATGTTCCCCCAGAGAAACAGGCTGCTTGCAAGTGTCGAGGGGAGCTTCTCAGGTGCCCAGTGTGTCCCGTTTGTTTCCCTTCGCAGCTCCCATCCTACAGGTACTTATTCTGGGTGCTAACAAGGGTAGGTGGCTCTGCGGACAAAAGCAGCCTTTTCCCTTTGGAAGTTTGGATTCTAGTGTGTCAGGGGCTGCTTGCCAAACCTTGATGTTGCCCAGCTTCTAGCCTCCGCAGGTACACTTGCGTAGTAAAGGAGCACTTTCTCCCGAGAAACCGTGTTCCTGCCACGCTGGAAGAGAGAGAGTTAAGCCCGCAGTACTCTTTCATCCTGGGAAAGCGCAAGGCCACCCTGAGCCTCAGGGTAGTGCCTAAGTTTCCACCGGGCAAGCTCTGCGTGCCTCGGTTTCCATGAGGTCTCCACCGTTGTTGTGCTTCAATGGAACGCGAGGATAGCTTTCAGGACTCCAAGCACTCTGGCCTCCGCACCGTTTCCCATGCTACCACACGGATTCCCCCCACGTCTCCTCTCTGCCTGCTGAGCAAAAAGCAGCCGTGTAGGTTCTTCGGAACACTTCTTCATGCACAGCCCAAGGGGGCACACTGCTCTCTCTCTTCCTTTGGAAACCTAGGTGGCCGCAGCTTGTCCCAACTCACGAAGACAGTCAGAGCCGGTCTCATGTGCTGGGTAACGTGGACTCAGTGAGGACAAGGGCCCTACCTGCACTCAGAAAAACACTCTGCTCAACCTTCCATCCAGGAGCTCACACCAACTGGCGCGTGTGTTTAGCAGGACGTCAATGTGAGGTTCAAGCTGAGCAAAGAGCACAATTCCTCCTTTACCCTGCCAGTCCCCGGAAGACGTAGAGCTAACTAGGCCTCGCTCAGGCCAGCTCTCCTTCAGGGTTCTTGCCACACTACGAACCCGGCACAGTAAAAGGTACTTAGCGAAGTTCCCCGGATTTCGCCATGCTCTCCCTCGGCAGTTCCACTACTGCAGGGACTCATGTTTGCTGTGAACTAGGATAGGTGGCCGTGCTTCGAAAAGCACTCTTTTCCACTTTGGAAATGTGGATTCTTGTAGCCCAGGAGCTGTTTGCGAAACCGTAGGAAAACCCAGCTTATACTCACTGCAGGCACGCCCGGGGAGGAAACGCGTATGTTCCCCCAGAGAAACAGGCTGCTTGCAAGTGTCGACGGGAGCTTTTCAGGTGCCCAGTGTGTCCTGTTTGTATGCCTTCGCAGCTCCCATCCTGCAGGTACTTATTCTGGGTGCTAACATGGGTAGGTGGCTCTGCGGACAAAAGCAGCCTTTTCCCTTTGGAAGCTTGGATTCTAGTGTCTCAGGGGCTGCTTTCCAAACCTTGAAGTTGCCCAGGTTTTACCCTCCGCAGGTGCGCTTGCGTTGCAAACGAGCACTTTCCCCCGAGAAACCGTGTTCCTGCCACGCTGGAAGAGAGTTAAGCCCGCAGACCTCTTTCATCCTGGGAAAGCACAAGGCCACCCTGAGCCTCAGGGTAGTGCCTTAGTTTCCACCGGGCAAGCTCTGCGTGCCTCGTTTTCCATGAGGTCTCCACCGTTGTGTTTGAATGGAACGCGAGGATAGCTTTCAGGACTCTAAGCACTCTGGCCTCGGAACCGTTTCCCATAGTACCACACGGATTCCCCCCACGTCTCCTCTCTGCCTGCTGAGCAAAAAGCAGCCGTGTAGGCCCTTCGGAACACTTCTTCATGCACAGCCCAAGGGGGCACACTGCTCTCTCTCTTCCTTTGGAAACCTAGGTTGCCGCAGCTTGTCCCAACTCACGAAGATAGTCAGAGCCGGTCTCATGTGCTGGGTAACGTGGACTCAGTGAGGACAAGGGCCCTACCTGCACTCAGAAAAACTCTCTGCTCAAACTTCCATCCAGGAGCTCACACCGAGTGGCTCTTTGCTTAAGCAGGACGTCGATGTGAGGTCCAAGCTGAGCAAAGAGCACAATTCCTCCTTTACCCTGCTAGACCACGGAAGAGGTAGAGCCAACTAGGCCTCGCTCAGGCCAGCCCTCCTTCAGGGATCTTGCCACACTTCGAAGCCTGCCCAGTTTAAGAACTTAGAGAAGTTCCCAGGGTTTCGCCTTGCTCTCCCTCGGCAGCTCCACTACTGCAGGGACTCATGTTTGCTATGAACTAGGATAGGTGGCCCTGCTTCGAAAAGCAGTCTTTTCCCCTTTGGAAACCTGGATTCTTGTAGCCTCGGAGCTGTTTGCGAAACCCTAGGAAGGCCCAGCTTTTACTCACTGCAGGCACGCCCGGGGAGGAAACGAGTATGTTCCCCCAGAGAAACAGGCTGCTTGCAAGTGTCGAGGGGAGCTTCTCAGGTGCCCAGTGTGTCCCGTTTGTTTCCCTTCGCAGCTCCCATCCTACAGGTACTTATTCTGGGTGCTAACAAGGGTAGGTGGCTCTGCGGACAAAAGCAGCCTTTTCCCTTTGGAAGTTTGGATTCTAGTGTCTCAGGGGCTGCTTGCCAAACCTTGATGTTGCCCAGCTTCTAGCCTCCGCAGGTACACTTGCGTAGTAAAGGAGCACTTTCCCCCGAGAAACCGGGTTCCTGCCACGCTGGAAGAGAGTTAAGCCCGCAGTACTCTTTCATCCTGGGAAAGCGCAAGGCCACCCTGAGCCTCAGGGTAGTGCCTAAGTTTCCACCGGGCAAGCTCTGCGTGCCTCGGTTTCCATGAGGTCTCCACCGTTGTTGTGCTTCAATGGAACGCGAGGATAGCTTTCAGGACTCCAAGCACTCTGGCCTCCGCACCGTTTCCCATGCTACCACACGGATTCCCCCCACGTCTCCTCTCTGCCTGCTGAGCAAAAAGCAGCCGTGTAGGTTCTTCGGAACACTTCTTCATGCACAGCCCAAGGGGGCACACTGCTCTCTCTCTTCCTTTGGAAACCTAGGTTGCCGCAGCTTGTCCCAACTCACGAAGACAGTCAGAGCCGGTCTCATGTGCTGGGTAACGTGGACTCAGTGAGGACAAGGGCCCTACCTGCACTCAGAAAAACTCTCTGCTCAGCCTTCCATCCAGGAGCTCACACCGAGTGGCTCTTTGCTTAAGCAGGACGTCGATGTGAGGTCCAAGCTGAGCAAAGAGCACAATTCCTCCTTTACCCTGCTAGACCACGGAAGAGGTAGAGCCAACTAGGCCTCGCTCAGGCCAGCCCTCCTTCAGGGATCTTGCCACACTTCGAAGCCTGCCCAGTTTAAGAACTTAGAGAAGTTCCCAGGGATTCGCCTTGCTCTCCCTTGGCAGCTCCACTACTGCAGGGACTCATGTTTGCTGTGAACTAGGATAGGTGGCCCTGTTTCCAAAAGCAGTCTTTTCCCCTTTGGAATTCAGGATTGTTGTAGCCTCGGAGCTGTTTGTGAAACCCTAAGAAGGCCCAGCTTATACTAACTGCAGGCACGCTCGGGGAGGAAACGAGTATGTTCCCCCAGAGAAACAGGCTGCTTGCAAGTGTCAAGGGGAGCTTCTCAGGTGCCCAGGGTGTCCTGTTTGTATCCCTTCGCAGCTCCCATCCTGCAGGTACTTATGTTGGGTGCGAAGAAGTGTAGGTGGCTCTGCGGACAAAAGCAGCCTTTTCCCTTTGGAAGTTTGGATTCTAGTGTCTCAGGGGCTGCTTGCCAAACCTTGATGTTGCCCAGCTTCTAGCCTCCGCAGGTACACTTGCGTAGTAAAGGAGCACTTTCCCCCGAGAAACCGGGTTCCTGCCACGCTGGAAGAGAGTTAAGCCCGCAGTACTCTTTCATCCTGGGAAAGCGCAAGGCCACCCTGAGCCTCAGGGTAGTGCCTAAGTTTCCACCGGGCAAGCTCTGCGTGCCTCGGTTTCCATGAGGTCTCCACCGTTGTTGTGCTTCAATGGAACGCGAGGATAGCTTTCAGGACTCCAAGCACTCTGGCCTCCGCACCGTTTCCCATGCTACCACACGGATTCCCCCCACGTCTCCTCTCTGCCTGCTGAGCAAAAAGCAGCCGTGTAGGTTCTTCGGAACACTTCTTCATGCACAGCCCAAGGGGGCACACTGCTCTCTCTCTTCCTTTGGAAACCTAGGTTGCCGCAGCTTGTCCCAACTCACGAAGACAGTCAGAGCCGGTCTCATGTGCTGGGTAACGTGGACTCAGTGAGGACAAGGGCCCTACCTGCACTCAGAAAAACTCTCTGCTCAGCCTTCCATCCAGGAGCTCACACCGAGTGGCTCTTTGCTTAAGCAGGACGTCAATGTGAGGTTCAAGCTGAGCAAAGAGCACAATTCCTCCTTTACCCTGCTAGGCCCCAGAAGAGGTAGAGCCAACTAGGCCTCGCTCAGGCCAGCCCTCCTTCAGGGATCTTGCCACACTTCGAAGCCTACACAGTAAAAGGTACTTAGCGAAGTTCTCAGGGTTTCGCCATGCTCTCCCTCGGCAGCTCCACTACTGCAGGGACTCATGTTTGCTATGAACTAGGATAGGTGGCCCTGCTTCGAAAAGCAGTCTTTTCCCCTTTGGAAACCTGGATTCTTGTAGCCTCGGAGCTGTTTGCGAAACCCTAGGAAGGCCCAGCTTTTACTCACTGCAGGCACGCCCGGGGAGGAAACGAGTATGTTCCCCCAGAGAAACAGGCTGCTTGCAAGTGTCGAGGGGAGCTTCTCAGGTGCCCAGTGTGTCCCGTTTGTTTCCCTTCGCAGCTCCCATCCTACAGGTACTTATTCTGGGTGCTAACAAGGGTAGGTGGCTCTGCGGACAAAAGCAGCCTTTTCCCTTTGGAAGTTTGGATTCTAGTGTCTCAGGGGCTGCTTGCCAAACCTTGATGTTGCCCAGCTTCTAGCCTCCGCAGGTACACTTGCGTAGTAAAGGAGCACTTTCCCCCGAGAAACCGGGTTCCTGCCACGCTGGAAGAGAGTTAAGCCCGCAGTACTCTTTCATCCTGGGAAAGCGCAAGGCCACCCTGAGCCTCAGGGTAGTGCCTAAGTTTCCACCGGGCAAGCTCTGCGTGCCTCGGTTTCCATGAGGTCTCCACCGTTGTTGTGCTTCAATGGAACGCGAGGATAGCTTTCAGGACTCCAAGCACTCTGGCCTCCGCACCGTTTCCCATGCTACCACACGGATTCCCCCCACGTCTCCTCTTTGCCTGATGAGCAAAAAGCAGCCGTGTAGGTTCTTCGGAGCACTTCTTCATGCACAGCCCAAGGGGGCACACTGCTCTCTCTCTTCCTTTGGAAACCTAGGTTGCCGCAGCTTGTCCCAACTCACGAAGACAGTCAGAGCCGGTCTCATGTGCTGGGTAACGTGGACTCAGTGAGGACAAGGGCCCTACCTGCACTCAGAAAAACTCTCTGCTCAGCCTTCCATCCAGGAGCTCACACCGAGTGACTCTTTGCTTAAGCAGGACGTCAATGTGAGTTTCAAGCTGAGCAAAGAGCACAATTCCTCCTTTACCCTGCTAGGCCCCGGAAGAGGTAGAGCCAACTAGGCCTCGCTCAGGCCAGCCCTCCTTCAGGGATCTTGCAACACTTCGAAGCCTACACAGTAAAAGGTACTTAGCGAAGTTCCCAGGGTTTCGCCATGCTCTCCCTCGGCAGCTCCACTACTGCAGGGACTCATGTTTGCTATGAACTAGGATAGGTGGCCCTGCTTCGAAAAGCAGTCTTTTCCCCTTTGGAAACCTGGATTCTTGTAGCCTCGGAGCTGTTTGCGAAACCCTAGGAAGGCCCAGCTTTTACTCACTGCAGGCACGCCCGGGGAGGAAACGAGTATGTTCCCCCAGAGAAACAGGCTGCTTGCAAGTGTCGAGGGGAGCTTCTCAGGTGCCCAGTGTGTCCCGTTTGTTTCCCTTCGCAGCTCCCATCCTACAGGTACTTATTCTGGGTGCTAACAAGGGTAGGTGGCTCTGCGGACAAAAGCAGCCTTTTCCCTTTGGAAGTTTGGATTCTAGTGTCTCAGGGGCTGCTTGCCAAACCTTGATGTTGCCCAGCTTCTAGCCTCCGCAGGTACACTTGCGTAGTAAAGGAGCACTTTCCCCCGAGAAACCGGGTTCCTGCCACGCTGGAAGAGAGTTAAGCCCGCAGTACTCTTTCATCCTGGGAAAGCGCAAGGCCACCCTGAGCCTCAGGGTAGTGCCTAAGTTTCCACCGGGCAAGCTCTGCGTGCCTCGGTTTCCATGAGGTCTCCACCGTTGTTGTGCTTCAATGGAACGCGAGGATAGCTTTCAGGACTCCAAGCACTCTGGCCTCCGCACCGTTTCCCATGCTACCACACGGATTCCCCCCACGTCTCCTCTCTGCCTGCTGAGCAAAAAGCAGCCGTGTAGGTTCTTCGGAACACTTCTTCATGCACAGCCCAAGGGGGCACACTGCTCTCTCTCTTCCTTTGGAAACCTAGGTTGCCGCAGCTTGTCCCAACTCACGAAGACAGTCAGAGCCGGTCTCATGTGCTGGGTAACGTGGACTCAGTGAGGACAAGGGCCCTACCTGCACTCAGAAAAACTCTCTGCTCAGCCTTCCATCCAGGAGCTCACACCGAGTGGCTCTTTGCTTAAGCAGGACGTCGATGTGAGGTCCAAGCTGAGCAAAGAGCACAATTCCTCCTTTACCCTGCTAGACCACGGAAGAGGTAGAGCCAACTAGGCCTCGCTCAGGCCAGCCCTCCTTCAGGGATCTTGCCACACTTCGAAGCCTGCCCAGTTTAAGAACTTAGAGAAGTTCCCAGGGATTCGCCTTGCTCTCCCTTGGCAGCTCCACTACTGCAGGGACTCATGTTTGCTGTGAACTAGGATAGGTGGCCCTGTTTCCAAAAGCAGTCTTTTCCCCTTTGGAATTCAGGATTGTTGTAGCCTCGGAGCTGTTTGTGAAACCCTAAGAAGGCCCAGCTTATACTAACTGCAGGCACGCTCGGGGAGGAAACGAGTATGTTCCCCCAGAGAAACAGGCTGCTTGCAAGTGTCAAGGGGAGCTTCTCAGGTGCCCAGGGTGTCCTGTTTGTATCCCTTCGCAGCTCCCATCCTGCAGGTACTTATGTTGGGTGCGAAGAAGTGTAGGTGGCTCTGCGGACAAAAGCAGCCTTTTCCCTTTGGAAGTTTGGATTCTAGTGTCTCAGGGGCTGCTTGCCAAACCTTGATGTTGCCCAGCTTCTAGCCTCCGCAGGTACACTTGCGTAGTAAAGGAGCACTTTCCCCCGAGAAACCGGGTTCCTGCCACGCTGGAAGAGAGTTAAGCCCGCAGTACTCTTTCATCCTGGGAAAGCGCAAGGCCACCCTGAGCCTCAGGGTAGTGCCTAAGTTTCCACCGGGCAAGCTCTGCGTGCCTCGGTTTCCATGAGGTCTCCACCGTTGTTGTGCTTCAATGGAACGCGAGGATAGCTTTCAGGACTCCAAGCACTCTGGCCTCCGCACCGTTTCCCATGCTACCACACGGATTCCCCCCACGTCTCCTCTCTGCCTGCTGAGCAAAAAGCAGCCGTGTAGGTTCTTCGGAACACTTCTTCATGCACAGCCCAAGGGGGCACACTGCTCTCTCTCTTCCTTTGGAAACCTAGGTTGCCGCAGCTTGTCCCAACTCACGAAGACAGTCAGAGCCGGTCTCATGTGCTGGGTAACGTGGACTCAGTGAGGACAAGGGCCCTACCTGCACTCAGAAAAACTCTCTGCTCAGCCTTCCATCCAGGAGCTCACACCGAGTGGCTCTTTGCTTAAGCAGGACGTCAATGTGAGGTTCAAGCTGAGCAAAGAGCACAATTCCTCCTTTACCCTGCTAGGCCCCAGAAGAGGTAGAGCCAACTAGGCCTCGCTCAGGCCAGCCCTCCTTCAGGGATCTTGCCACACTTCGAAGCCTACACAGTAAAAGGTACTTAGCGAAGTTCTCAGGGTTTCGCCATGCTCTCCCTCGGCAGCTCCACTACTGCAGGGACTCATGTTTGCTATGAACTAGGATAGGTGGCCCTGCTTCGAAAAGCAGTCTTTTCCCCTTTGGAAACCTGGATTCTTGTAGCCTCGGAGCTGTTTGCGAAACCCTAGGAAGGCCCAGCTTTTACTCACTGCAGGCACGCCCGGGGAGGAAACGAGTATGTTCCCCCAGAGAAACAGGCTGCTTGCAAGTGTCGAGGGGAGCTTCTCAGGTGCCCAGTGTGTCCCGTTTGTTTCCCTTCGCAGCTCCCATCCTACAGGTACTTATTCTGGGTGCTAACAAGGGTAGGTGGCTCTGCGGACAAAAGCAGCCTTTTCCCTTTGGAAGTTTGGATTCTAGTGTCTCAGGGGCTGCTTGCCAAACCTTGATGTTGCCCAGCTTCTAGCCTCCGCAGGTACACTTGCGTAGTAAAGGAGCACTTTCCCCCGAGAAACCGGGTTCCTGCCACGCTGGAAGAGAGTTAAGCCCGCAGTACTCTTTCATCCTGGGAAAGCGCAAGGCCACCCTGAGCCTCAGGGTAGTGCCTAACTTTCCACCGGGCAAGCTCTGCGTGCCTCGGTTTCCATGAGGTCTCCACCGTTGTTGTGCTTCAATGGAACGCGAGGATAGCTTTCAGGACTCCAAGCACTCTGGCCTCCGCACCGTTTCCCATGCTACCACACGGATTCCCCCCACGTCTCCTCTTTGCCTGCTGAGCAAAAAGCAGCCGTGTAGGTTCTTCGGAACACTTCTTCATGCACAGCCCAAGGGGGCACACTGCTCTCTCTCTTCCTTTGGAAACCTAGGTTGCCGCAGCTTGTCCCAACTCACGAAGACAGTCAGAGCCGGTCTCATGTGCTGGGTAACGTGGACTCAGTGAGGACAAGGGCCCTACCTGCACTCAGAAAAACTCTCTGCTCAGCCTTCCATCCAGGAGCTCACACCGAGTGGCTCTTTGCTTAAGCAGGACGTCAATGTGAGTTTCAAGCTGAGCAAAGAGCACAATTCCTCCTTTACCCTGCTAGGCCCCGGAAGAGGTAGAGCCAACTAGGCCTCGCTCAGGCCAGCCCTCCTTCAGGGATCTTGCAACACTTCGAAGCCTACACAGTAAAAGGTACTTAGCGAAGTTCCCAGGGTTTCGCCATGCTCTCCCTCGGCAGCTCCACTACTGCAGGGACTCATGTTTGCTATGAACTAGGATAGGTGGCCCTGCTTCGAAAAGCAGTCTTTTCCCCTTTGGAAACCTGGATTCTTGTAGCCTCGGAGCTGTTTGCGAAACCCTAGGAAGGCCCAGCTTTTACTAACTGCAGGCACGCCCGGGGAGGAAACGAGTATGTTCCCCCAGAGAAACAGGCTGCTTGCAAGTGTCGAGGGGAGCTTCTCAGGTGCCCAGTGTGTCCCGTTTGTTTCCCTTCGCAGCTCCCATCCTACAGGTACTTATTCTGGGTGCTAACAAGGGTAGGTGGCTCTGCGGACAAAAGCAGCCTTTTCCCTTTGGAAGTTTGGATTCTAGTGTGTCAGGGGCTGCTTGCCAAACCTTGATGTTGCCCAGCTTCTAGCCTCCGCAGGTACACTTGCGTAGTAAAGGAGCACTTTCTCCCGAGAAACCGTGTTCCTGCCACGCTGGAAGAGAGAGAGTTAAGCCCGCAGTACTCTTTCATCCTGGGAAAGCGCAAGGCCACCCTGAGCCTCAGGGTAGTGCCTAAGTTTCCACCGGGCAAGCTCTGCGTGCCTCGGTTTCCATGAGGTCTCCACCGTTGTTGTGCTTCAATGGAACGCGAGGATAGCTTTCAGGACTCCAAGCACTCTGGCCTCCGCACCGTTTCCCATGCTACCACACGGATTCCCCCCACGTCTCCTCTCTGCCTGCTGAGCAAAAAGCAGCCGTGTAGGTTCTTCGGAACACTTCTTCATGCACAGCCCAAGGGGGCACACTGCTCTCTCTCTTCCTTTGGAAACCTAGGTTGCCGCAGCTTGTCCCAACTCACGAAGACAGTCAGAGCCGGTCTCATGTGCTGGGTAACGTGGACTCAGTGAGGACAAGGGCCCTACCTGCACTCAGAAAAACACTCTGCTCAACCTTCCATCCAGGAGCTCACACCAACTGGCGCGTGTGTTTAGCAGGACGTCAATGTGAGGTTCAAGCTGAGCAAAGAGCACAATTCCTCCTTTACCCTGCCAGTCCCCGGAAGACGTAGAGCTAACTAGGCCTCGCTCAGGCCAGCTCTCCTTCAGGGTTCTTGCCACACTACGAACCCGGCACAGTAAAAGGTACTTAGCGAAGTTCCCCGGATTTCGCCATGCTCTCCCTCGGCAGTTCCACTACTGCAGGGACTCATGTTTGCTGTGAACTAGGATAGGTGGCCGTGCTTCGAAAAGCACTCTTTTCCACTTTGGAAATGTGGATTCTTGTAGCCCAGGAGCTGTTTGCGAAACCGTAGGAAAACCCAGCTTATACTCACTGCAGGCACGCCCGGGGAGGAAACGCGTATGTTCCCCCAGAGAAACAGGCTGCTTGCAAGTGTCGACGGGAGCTTTTCAGGTGCCCAGTGTGTCCTGTTTGTATGCCTTCGCAGCTCCCATCCTGCAGGTACTTATTCTGGGTGCTAACATGGGTAGGTGGCTCTGCGGACAAAAGCAGCCTTTTCCCTTTGGAAGCTTGGATTCTAGTGTCTCAGGGGCTGCTTTCCAAACCTTGAAGTTGCCCAGGTTTTACCCTCCGCAGGTGCGCTTGCGTTGCAAACGAGCACTTTCCCCCGAGAAACCGTGTTCCTGCCACGCTGGAAGAGAGTTAAGCCCGCAGACCTCTTTCATCCTGGGAAAGCACAAGGCCACCCTGAGCCTCAGGGTAGTGCCTTAGTTTCCACCGGGCAAGCTCTGCGTGCCTCGTTTTCCATGAGGTCTCCACCGTTGTGTTTGAATGGAACGCGAGGATAGCTTTCAGGACTCTAAGCACTCTGGCCTCGGAACCGTTTCCCATAGTACCACACGGATTCCCCCCACGTCTCCTCTCTGCCTGCTGAGCAAAAAGCAGCCGTGTAGGCCCTTCGGAACACTTCTTCATGCACAGCCCAAGGGGGCACACTGCTCTCTCTCTTCCTTTGGAAACCTAGGTTGCCGCAGCTTGTCCCAACTCACGAAGATAGTCAGAGCCGGTCTCATGTGCTGGGTAACGTGGACTCAGTGAGGACAAGGGCCCTACCTGCACTCAGAAAAACTCTCTGCTCAAACTTCCATCCAGGAGCTCACACCGAGTGGCTCTTTGCTTAAGCAGGACGTCGATGTGAGGTCCAAGCTGAGCAAAGAGCACAATTCCTCCTTTACCCTGCTAGACCACGGAAGAGGTAGAGCCAACTAGGCCTCGCTCAGGCCAGCCCTCCTTCAGGGATCTTGCCACACTTCGAAGCCTGCCCAGTTTAAGAACTTAGAGAAGTTCCCAGGGTTTCGCCTTGCTCTCCCTCGGCAGCTCCACTACTGCAGGGACTCATGTTTGCTATGAACTAGGATAGGTGGCCCTGCTTCGAAAAGCAGTCTTTTCCCCTTTGGAAACCTGGATTCTTGTAGCCTCGGAGCTGTTTGCGAAACCCTAGGAAGGCCCAGCTTTTACTCACTGCAGGCACGCCCGGGGAGGAAACGAGTATGTTCCCCCAGAGAAACAGGCTGCTTGCAAGTGTCGAGGGGAGCTTCTCAGGTGCCCAGTGTGTCCCGTTTGTTTCCCTTCGCAGCTCCCATCCTACAGGTACTTATTCTGGGTGCTAACAAGGGTAGGTGGCTCTGCGGACAAAAGCAGCCTTTTCCCTTTGGAAGTTTGGATTCTAGTGTCTCAGGGGCTGCTTGCCAAACCTTGATGTTGCCCAGCTTCTAGCCTCCGCAGGTACACTTGCGTAGTAAAGGAGCACTTTCTCCCGAGAAACCGTGTTCCTGCCACGCTGGAAGAGAGTTAAGCCCGCAGTACTCTTTTATCCTGGGAAAGCGCAAGGCCACCCTGAGCCTCAGGGTAGTGCCTAAGTTTCCACCGGGCAAGCTCTGCGTGCCTCGGTTTCCATGAGGTCTCCACCGTTGTTGTGCTTCAATGGAACGCGAGGATAGCTTTCAGGACTCCAAGCACTCTGGCCTCCGCACCGTTTCCCATGCTACCACACGGATTCCCCCCACGTCTCCTCTCTGCCTGCTGAGCAAAAAGCAGCCGTGTAGGTTCTTCGGAACACTTCTTCATGCACAGCCCAAGGGGGCACACTGCTCTCTCTCTTCCTTTGGAAACCTAGGTGGCCGCAGCTTGTCCCAACTCACGAAGACAGTCAGAGCCGGTCTCATGTGCTGGGTAACGTGGACTCAGTGAGGACAAGGGCCCTACCTGCACTCAGAAAAACTCTCTGCTCAGCCTTCCATCCAGGAGCTCACACCGAGTGGCTCTTTGCTTAAGCAGGACGTCAATGTGAGGTTCAAGCTGAGCAAAGAGCACAATTCCTCCTTTACCCTGCTAGGCCCCGGAAGAGGTAGAGCCAACTAGGCCTCGCTCAGGCCAGCCCTCCTTCAGGGATCTTGCAACACTTCGAAGCCTACACAGTAAAAGGTACTTAGCGAAGTTCTCAGGGTTTCGCCATGCTCTCCCTCGGCAGCTCCACTACTGCAGGGACTCATGTTTGCTATGAACTAGGATAGGTGGCCCTGCTTCGAAAAGCAGTCTTTTCCCCTTTGGAAACCTGGATTCTTGTAGCCTCGGAGCTGTTTGCGAAACCCTAGGAAGGCCCAGCTTTTACTCACTGCAGGCACGCCTGGGGAGGAAACGAGTATGTTCCCCCAGAGAAACAGGCTGCTTGCAAGTGTCAAGGGGAGCTTCTCAGGTGCCCAGTGTGTCCCGTTTGTTTCCCTTCGCAGCTCCCATCCTACAGGTACTTATTCTGGGTGCTAACAAGGGTAGGTGGCTCTGCGGACAAAAGCAGCCTTTTCCCTTTGGAAGTTTGGATTCTAGTGTCTCAGGGGCTGCTTGCCAAACCTTGATGTTGCCCAGCTTCTAGCCTCCGCAGGTACACTTGCGTAGTAAAGGAGCACTTTCTCCCGAGAAACCGTGTTCCTGCCACGCTGGAAGAGAGTTAAGCCCGCAGTACTCTTTTATCCTGGGAAAGCGCAAGGCCACCCTGAGCCTCAGGGTAGTGCCTAAGTTTCCACCGGGCAAGCTCTGCGTGCCTCGGTTTCCATGAGGTCTCCACCGTTGTTGTGCTTCAATGGAACGCGAGGATAGCTTTCAGGACTCCAAGCACTCTGGCCTCCACACCGTTTCCCATGCTACCACACGGATTCCCCCCACGTCTCCTCTCTGCCTGCTGAGCAAAAAGCAGCCGTGTAGGTTCTTCGGAACACTTCTTCATGCACAGCCCAAGGGGGCACACTGCTCTCTCTCTTCCTTTGGAAACCTAGGTTGCCGCAGCTTGTCCCAACTCACGAAGACAGTCAGAGCCGGTCTCATGTGCTGGGTAACGTGGACTCAGTGAGGACAAGGGCCCTACCTGCACTCAGAAAAACTCTCTGCTCAGCCTTCCATCCAGGAGCTCACACCGAGTGGCTCTTTGCTTAAGCAGGACGTCGATGTGAGGTCCAAGCTGAGCAAAGAGCACAATTCCTCCTTTACCCTGCTAGACCACGGAAGAGGTAGAGCCAACTAGGCCTCGCTCAGGCCAGCCCTCCTTCAGGGATCTTGCCACACTTCGAAGCCTGCCCAGTTTAAGAACTTAGAGAAGTTCCCAGGGATTCGCCTTGCTCTCCCTCGGCAGCTCCACTACTGCAGGGACTCATGTTTGCTGTGAACTAGGATAGGTGGCCCTGTTTCCAAAAGCAGTCTTTTCCCCTTTGGAATTCAGGATTGTTGTAGCCTCGGAGCTGTTTGTGAAACCCTAAGAAGGCCCAGCTTATACTAACTGCAGGCACGCTCGGGGAGGAAACGAGTATGTTCCCCCAGAGAAACAGGCTGCTTGCAAGTGTCAAGGGGAGCTTCTCAGGTGCCCAGGGTGTCCTGTTTGTATCCCTTCGCAGCTCCCATCCTGCAGGTACTTATGTTGGGTGCGAAGAAGTGTAGGTGGCTCTGCGGACAAAAGCAGCCTTTTCCCTTTGGAAGTTTGGATTCTAGTGTCTCAGGGGCTGCTTGCCAAACCTTGATGTTGCCCAGCTTCTAGCCTCCGCAGGTACACTTGCGTAGTAAAGGAGCACTTTCCCCCGAGAAACCGGGTTCCTGCCACGCTGGAAGAGAGTTAAGCCCGCAGTACTCTTTCATCCTGGGAAAGCGCAAGGCCACCCTGAGCCTCAGGGTAGTGCCTAAGTTTCCACCGGGCAAGCTCTGCGTGCCTCGGTTTCCATGAGGTCTCCACCGTTGTTGTGCTTCAATGGAACGCGAGGATAGCTTTCAGGACTCCAAGCACTCTGGCCTCCGCACCGTTTCCCATGCTACCACACGGATTCCCCCCACGTCTCCTCTCTGCCTGCTGAGCAAAAAGCAGCCGTGTAGGTTCTTCGGAACACTTCTTCATGCACAGCCCAAGGGGGCACACTGCTCTCTCTCTTCCTTTGGAAACCTAGGTTGCCGCAGCTTGTCCCAACTCACGAAGACAGTCAGAGCCGGTCTCATGTGCTGGGTAACGTGGACTCAGTGAGGACAAGGGCCCTACCTGCACTCAGAAAAACTCTCTGCTCAGCCTTCCATCCAGGAGCTCACACCGAGTGGCTCTTTGCTTAAGCAGGACGTCAATGTGAGGTTCAAGCTGAGCAAAGAGCACAATTCCTCCTTTACCCTGCTAGGCCCCAGAAGAGGTAGAGCCAACTAGGCCTCGCTCAGGCCAGCCCTCCTTCAGGGATCTTGCCACACTTCGAAGCCTACACAGTAAAAGGTACTTAGCGAAGTTCTCAGGGTTTCGCCATGCTCTCCCTCGGCAGCTCCACTACTGCAGGGACTCATGTTTGCTATGAACTAGGATAGGTGGCCCTGCTTCGAAAAGCAGTCTTTTCCCCTTTGGAAACCTGGATTCTTGTAGCCTCGGAGCTGTTTGCGAAACCCTAGGAAGGCCCAGCTTTTACTCACTGCAGGCACGCCCGGGGAGGAAACGAGTATGTTCCCCCAGAGAAACAGGCTGCTTGCAAGTGTCGAGGGGAGCTTCTCAGGTGCCCAGTGTGTCCCGTTTGTTTCCCTTCGCAGCTCCCATCCTACAGGTACTTATTCTGGGTGCTAACAAGGGTAGGTGGCTCTGCGGACAAAAGCAGCCTTTTCCCTTTGGAAGTTTGGATTCTAGTGTCTCAGGGGCTGCTTGCCAAACCTTGATGTTGCCCAGCTTCTAGCCTCCGCAGGTACACTTGCGTAGTAAAGGAGCACTTTCCCCCGAGAAACCGGGTTCCTGCCACGCTGGAAGAGAGTTAAGCCCGCAGTACTCTTTCATCCTGGGAAAGCGCAAGGCCACCCTGAGCCTCAGGGTAGTGCCTAACTTTCCACCGGGCAAGCTCTGCGTGCCTCGGTTTCCATGAGGTCTCCACCGTTGTTGTGCTTCAATGGAACGCGAGGATAGCTTTCAGGACTCCAAGCACTCTGGCCTCCGCACCGTTTCCCATGCTACCACACGGATTCCCCCCACGTCTCCTCTTTGCCTGCTGAGCAAAAAGCAGCCGTGTAGGTTCTTCGGAACACTTCTTCATGCACAGCCCAAGGGGGCACACTGCTCTCTCTCTTCCTTTGGAAACCTAGGTTGCCGCAGCTTGTCCCAACTCACGAAGACAGTCAGAGCCGGTCTCATGTGCTGGGTAACGTGGACTCAGTGAGGACAAGGGCCCTACCTGCACTCAGAAAAACTCTCTGCTCAGCCTTCCATCCAGGAGCTCACACCGAGTGGCTCTTTGCTTAAGCAGGACGTCAATGTGAGTTTCAAGCTGAGCAAAGAGCACAATTCCTCCTTTACCCTGCTAGGCCCCGGAAGAGGTAGAGCCAACTAGGCCTCGCTCAGGCCAGCCCTCCTTCAGGGATCTTGCAACACTTCGAAGCCTACACAGTAAAAGGTACTTAGCGAAGTTCCCAGGGTTTCGCCATGCTCTCCCTCGGCAGCTCCACTACTGCAGGGACTCATGTTTGCTATGAACTAGGATAGGTGGCCCTGCTTCGAAAAGCAGTCTTTTCCCCTTTGGAAACCTGGATTCTTGTAGCCTCGGAGCTGTTTGCGAAACCCTAGGAAGGCCCAGCTTTTACTAACTGCAGGCACGCCCGGGGAGGAAACGAGTATGTTCCCCCAGAGAAACAGGCTGCTTGCAAGTGTCGAGGGGAGCTTCTCAGGTGCCCAGTGTGTCCCGTTTGTTTCCCTTCGCAGCTCCCATCCTACAGGTACTTATTCTGGGTGCTAACAAGGGTAGGTGGCTCTGCGGACAAAAGCAGCCTTTTCCCTTTGGAAGTTTGGATTCTAGTGTGTCAGGGGCTGCTTGCCAAACCTTGATGTTGCCCAGCTTCTAGCCTCCGCAGGTACACTTGCGTAGTAAAGGAGCACTTTCTCCCGAGAAACCGTGTTCCTGCCACGCTGGAAGAGAGAGAGTTAAGCCCGCAGTACTCTTTCATCCTGGGAAAGCGCAAGGCCACCCTGAGCCTCAGGGTAGTGCCTAAGTTTCCACCGGGCAAGCTCTGCGTGCCTCGGTTTCCATGAGGTCTCCACCGTTGTTGTGCTTCAATGGAACGCGAGGATAGCTTTCAGGACTCCAAGCACTCTGGCCTCCGCACCGTTTCCCATGCTACCACACGGAT
The DNA here is from genome assembly GCF_028023285.1 of Balaenoptera ricei. NCBI lineage: Eukaryota > Metazoa > Chordata > Mammalia > Artiodactyla > Balaenopteridae > Balaenoptera > Balaenoptera ricei. The sequence goes on from NW_026777557.1 coordinate 103,474, forward strand.
TCCCCCCACGTCTCCTCTCTGCCTGCTGAGCAAAAAGCAGCCGTGTAGGTTCTTCGGAACACTTCTTCATGCACAGCCCAAGGGGGCACACTGCTCTCTCTCTTCCTTTGGAAACCTAGGTTGCCGCAGCTTGTCCCAACTCACGAAGACAGTCAGAGCCGGTCTCATGTGCTGGGTAACGTGGACTCAGTGAGGACAAGGGCCCTACCTGCACTCAGAAAAACACTCTGCTCAACCTTCCATCCAGGAGCTCACACCAACTGGCGCGTGTGTTTAGCAGGACGTCAATGTGAGGTTCAAGCTGAGCAAAGAGCACAATTCCTCCTTTACCCTGCCAGTCCCCGGAAGACGTAGAGCTAACTAGGCCTCGCTCAGGCCAGCTCTCCTTCAGGGTTCTTGCCACACTACGAACCCGGCACAGTAAAAGGTACTTAGCGAAGTTCCCCGGATTTCGCCATGCTCTCCCTCGGCAGTTCCACTACTGCAGGGACTCATGTTTGCTGTGAACTAGGATAGGTGGCCGTGCTTCGAAAAGCACTCTTTTCCACTTTGGAAATGTGGATTCTTGTAGCCCAGGAGCTGTTTGCGAAACCGTAGGAAAACCCAGCTTATACTCACTGCAGGCACGCCCGGGGAGGAAACGCGTATGTTCCCCCAGAGAAACAGGCTGCTTGCAAGTGTCGACGGGAGCTTTTCAGGTGCCCAGTGTGTCCTGTTTGTATGCCTTCGCAGCTCCCATCCTGCAGGTACTTATTCTGGGTGCTAACATGGGTAGGTGGCTCTGCGGACAAAAGCAGCCTTTTCCCTTTGGAAGCTTGGATTCTAGTGTCTCAGGGGCTGCTTTCCAAACCTTGAAGTTGCCCAGGTTTTACCCTCCGCAGGTGCGCTTGCGTTGCAAACGAGCACTTTCCCCCGAGAAACCGTGTTCCTGCCACGCTGGAAGAGAGTTAAGCCCGCAGACCTCTTTCATCCTGGGAAAGCACAAGGCCACCCTGAGCCTCAGGGTAGTGCCTTAGTTTCCACCGGGCAAGCTCTGCGTGCCTCGTTTTCCATGAGGTCTCCACCGTTGTGTTTGAATGGAACGCGAGGATAGCTTTCAGGACTCTAAGCACTCTGGCCTCGGAACCGTTTCCCATAGTACCACACGGATTCCCCCCACGTCTCCTCTCTGCCTGCTGAGCAAAAAGCAGCCGTGTAGGCCCTTCGGAACACTTCTTCATGCACAGCCCAAGGGGGCACACTGCTCTCTCTCTTCCTTTGGAAACCTAGGTTGCCGCAGCTTGTCCCAACTCACGAAGATAGTCAGAGCCGGTCTCATGTGCTGGGTAACGTGGACTCAGTGAGGACAAGGGCCCTACCTGCACTCAGAAAAACTCTCTGCTCAAACTTCCATCCAGGAGCTCACACCGAGTGGCTCTTTGCTTAAGCAGGACGTCGATGTGAGGTCCAAGCTGAGCAAAGAGCACAATTCCTCCTTTACCCTGCTAGACCACGGAAGAGGTAGAGCCAACTAGGCCTCGCTCAGGCCAGCCCTCCTTCAGGGATCTTGCCACACTTCGAAGCCTGCCCAGTTTAAGAACTTAGAGAAGTTCCCAGGGTTTCGCCTTGCTCTCCCTCGGCAGCTCCACTACTGCAGGGACTCATGTTTGCTATGAACTAGGATAGGTGGCCCTGCTTCGAAAAGCAGTCTTTTCCCCTTTGGAAACCTGGATTCTTGTAGCCTCGGAGCTGTTTGCGAAACCCTAGGAAGGCCCAGCTTTTACTCACTGCAGGCACGCCCGGGGAGGAAACGAGTATGTTCCCCCAGAGAAACAGGCTGCTTGCAAGTGTCGAGGGGAGCTTCTCAGGTGCCCAGTGTGTCCCGTTTGTTTCCCTTCGCAGCTCCCATCCTACAGGTACTTATTCTGGGTGCTAACAAGGGTAGGTGGCTCTGCGGACAAAAGCAGCCTTTTCCCTTTGGAAGTTTGGATTCTAGTGTCTCAGGGGCTGCTTGCCAAACCTTGATGTTGCCCAGCTTCTAGCCTCCGCAGGTACACTTGCGTAGTAAAGGAGCACTTTCTCCCGAGAAACCGTGTTCCTGCCACGCTGGAAGAGAGTTAAGCCCGCAGTACTCTTTTATCCTGGGAAAGCGCAAGGCCACCCTGAGCCTCAGGGTAGTGCCTAAGTTTCCACCGGGCAAGCTCTGCGTGCCTCGGTTTCCATGAGGTCTCCACCGTTGTTGTGCTTCAATGGAACGCGAGGATAGCTTTCAGGACTCCAAGCACTCTGGCCTCCGCACCGTTTCCCATGCTACCACACGGATTCCCCCCACGTCTCCTCTCTGCCTGCTGAGCAAAAAGCAGCCGTGTAGGTTCTTCGGAACACTTCTTCATGCACAGCCCAAGGGGGCACACTGCTCTCTCTCTTCCTTTGGAAACCTAGGTGGCCGCAGCTTGTCCCAACTCACGAAGACAGTCAGAGCCGGTCTCATGTGCTGGGTAACGTGGACTCAGTGAGGACAAGGGCCCTACCTGCACTCAGAAAAACTCTCTGCTCAGCCTTCCATCCAGGAGCTCACACCGAGTGGCTCTTTGCTTAAGCAGGACGTCAATGTGAGGTTCAAGCTGAGCAAAGAGCACAATTCCTCCTTTACCCTGCTAGGCCCCGGAAGAGGTAGAGCCAACTAGGCCTCGCTCAGGCCAGCCCTCCTTCAGGGATCTTGCAACACTTCGAAGCCTACACAGTAAAAGGTACTTAGCGAAGTTCTCAGGGTTTCGCCATGCTCTCCCTCGGCAGCTCCACTACTGCAGGGACTCATGTTTGCTATGAACTAGGATAGGTGGCCCTGCTTCGAAAAGCAGTCTTTTCCCCTTTGGAAACCTGGATTCTTGTACCCTCGGAGCTGTTTGCGAAACCCTAGGAAGGCCCAGCTTTTACTCACTGCAGGCACGCCCGGGGAGGAAACGAGTATGTTCCCCCAGAGAAACAGGCTGCTTGCAAGTGTCAAGGGGAGCTTCTCAGGTGCCCAGTGTGTCCCGTTTGTTTCCCTTCGCAGCTCCCATCCTACAGGTACTTATTCTGGGTGCTAACAAGGGTAGGTGGCTCTGCGGACAAAAGCAGCCTTTTCCCTTTGGAAGTTTGGATTCTAGTGTCTCAGGGGCTGCTTGCCAAACCTTGATGTTGCCCAGCTTCTAGCCTCCGCAGGTACACTTGCGTAGTAAAGGAGCACTTTCTCCCGAGAAACCGTGTTCCTGCCACGCTGGAAGAGAGTTAAGCCCGCAGTACTCTTTTATCCTGGGAAAGCGCAAGGCCACCCTGAGCCTCAGGGTAGTGCCTAAGTTTCCACCGGGCAAGCTCTGCGTGCCTCGGTTTCCATGAGGTCTCCACCGTTGTTGTGCTTCAATGGAACGCGAGGATAGCTTTCAGGACTCCAAGCACTCTGGCCTCCACACCGTTTCCCATGCTACCACACGGATTCCCCCCACGTCTCCTCTCTGCCTGCTGAGCAAAAAGCAGCCGTGTAGGTTCTTCGGAACACTTCTTCATGCACAGCCCAAGGGGGCACACTGCTCTCTCTCTTCCTTTGGAAACCTAGGTTGCCGCAGCTTGTCCCAACTCACGAAGACAGTCAGAGCCGGTCTCATGTGCTGGGTAACGTGGACTCAGTGAGGACAAGGGCCCTACCTGCACTCAGAAAAACTCTCTGCTCAGCCTTCCATCCAGGAGCTCACACCGAGTGGCTCTTTGCTTAAGCAGGACGTCGATGTGAGGTCCAAGCTGAGCAAAGAGCACAATTCCTCCTTTACCCTGCTAGACCACGGAAGAGGTAGAGCCAACTAGGCCTCGCTCAGGCCAGCCCTCCTTCAGGGATCTTGCCACACTTCGAAGCCTGCCCAGTTTAAGAACTTAGAGAAGTTCCCAGGGATTCGCCTTGCTCTCCCTCGGCAGCTCCACTACTGCAGGGACTCATGTTTGCTGTGAACTAGGATAGGTGGCCCTGTTTCCAAAAGCAGTCTTTTCCCCTTTGGAATTCAGGATTGTTGTAGCCTCGGAGCTGTTTGTGAAACCCTAAGAAGGCCCAGCTTATACTAACTGCAGGCACGCTCGGGGAGGAAACGAGTATGTTCCCCCAGAGAAACAGGCTGCTTGCAAGTGTCAAGGGGAGCTTCTCAGGTGCCCAGGGTGTCCTGTTTGTATCCCTTCGCAGCTCCCATCCTGCAGGTACTTATGTTGGGTGCGAAGAAGTGTAGGTGGCTCTGCGGACAAAAGCAGCCTTTTCCCTTTGGAAGTTTGGATTCTAGTGTCTCAGGGGCTGCTTGCCAAACCTTGATGTTGCCCAGCTTCTAGCCTCCGCAGGTACACTTGCGTAGTAAAGGAGCACTTTCCCCCGAGAAACCGGGTTCCTGCCACGCTGGAAGAGAGTTAAGCCCGCAGTACTCTTTCATCCTGGGAAAGCGCAAGGCCACCCTGAGCCTCAGGGTAGTGCCTAAGTTTCCACCGGGCAAGCTCTGCGTGCCTCGGTTTCCATGAGGTCTCCACCGTTGTTGTGCTTCAATGGAACGCGAGGATAGCTTTCAGGACTCCAAGCACTCTGGCCTCCGCACCGTTTCCCATGCTACCACACGGATTCCCCCCACGTCTCCTCTCTGCCTGCTGAGCAAAAAGCAGCCGTGTAGGTTCTTCGGAACACTTCTTCATGCACAGCCCAAGGGGGCACACTGCTCTCTCTCTTCCTTTGGAAACCTAGGTTGCCGCAGCTTGTCCCAACTCACGAAGACAGTCAGAGCCGGTCTCATGTGCTGGGTAACGTGGACTCAGTGAGGACAAGGGCCCTACCTGCACTCAGAAAAACTCTCTGCTCAGCCTTCCATCCAGGAGCTCACACCGAGTGGCTCTTTGCTTAAGCAGGACGTCAATGTGAGGTTCAAGCTGAGCAAAGAGCACAATTCCTCCTTTACCCTGCTAGGCCCCAGAAGAGGTAGAGCCAACTAGGCCTCGCTCAGGCCAGCCCTCCTTCAGGGATCTTGCCACACTTCGAAGCCTACACAGTAAAAGGTACTTAGCGAAGTTCTCAGGGTTTCGCCATGCTCTCCCTCGGCAGCTCCACTACTGCAGGGACTCATGTTTGCTATGAACTAGGATAGGTGGCCCTGCTTCGAAAAGCAGTCTTTTCCCCTTTGGAAACCTGGATTCTTGTAGCCTCGGAGCTGTTTGCGAAACCCTAGGAAGGCCCAGCTTTTACTCACTGCAGGCACGCCCGGGGAGGAAACGAGTATGTTCCCCCAGAGAAACAGGCTGCTTGCAAGTGTCGAGGGGAGCTTCTCAGGTGCCCAGTGTGTCCCGTTTGTTTCCCTTCGCAGCTCCCATCCTACAGGTACTTATTCTGGGTGCTAACAAGGGTAGGTGGCTCTGCGGACAAAAGCAGCCTTTTCCCTTTGGAAGTTTGGATTCTAGTGTCTCAGGGGCTGCTTGCCAAACCTTGATGTTGCCCAGCTTCTAGCCTCCGCAGGTACACTTGCGTAGTAAAGGAGCACTTTCCCCCGAGAAACCGGGTTCCTGCCACGCTGGAAGAGAGTTAAGCCCGCAGTACTCTTTCATCCTGGGAAAGCGCAAGGCCACCCTGAGCCTCAGGGTAGTGCCTAACTTTCCACCGGGCAAGCTCTGCGTGCCTCGGTTTCCATGAGGTCTCCACCGTTGTTGTGCTTCAATGGAACGCGAGGATAGCTTTCAGGACTCCAAGCACTCTGGCCTCCGCACCGTTTCCCATGCTACCACACGGATTCCCCCCACGTCTCCTCTTTGCCTGCTGAGCAAAAAGCAGCCGTGTAGGTTCTTCGGAACACTTCTTCATGCACAGCCCAAGGGGGCACACTGCTCTCTCTCTTCCTTTGGAAACCTAGGTTGCCGCAGCTTGTCCCAACTCACGAAGACAGTCAGAGCCGGTCTCATGTGCTGGGTAACGTGGACTCAGTGAGGACAAGGGCCCTACCTGCACTCAGAAAAACTCTCTGCTCAGCCTTCCATCCAGGAGCTCACACCGAGTGGCTCTTTGCTTAAGCAGGACGTCAATGTGAGTTTCAAGCTGAGCAAAGAGCACAATTCCTCCTTTACCCTGCTAGGCCCCGGAAGAGGTAGAGCCAACTAGGCCTCGCTCAGGCCAGCCCTCCTTCAGGGATCTTGCAACACTTCGAAGCCTACACAGTAAAAGGTACTTAGCGAAGTTCCCAGGGTTTCGCCATGCTCTCCCTCGGCAGCTCCACTACTGCAGGGACTCATGTTTGCTATGAACTAGGATAGGTGGCCCTGCTTCGAAAAGCAGTCTTTTCCCCTTTGGAAACCTGGATTCTTGTAGCCTCGGAGCTGTTTGCGAAACCCTAGGAAGGCCCAGCTTTTACTAACTGCAGGCACGCCCGGGGAGGAAACGAGTATGTTCCCCCAGAGAAACAGGCTGCTTGCAAGTGTCGAGGGGAGCTTCTCAGGTGCCCAGTGTGTCCCGTTTGTTTCCCTTCGCAGCTCCCATCCTACAGGTACTTATTCTGGGTGCTAACAAGGGTAGGTGGCTCTGCGGACAAAAGCAGCCTTTTCCCTTTGGAAGTTTGGATTCTAGTGTGTCAGGGGCTGCTTGCCAAACCTTGATGTTGCCCAGCTTCTAGCCTCCGCAGGTACACTTGCGTAGTAAAGGAGCACTTTCTCCCGAGAAACCGTGTTCCTGCCACGCTGGAAGAGAGAGAGTTAAGCCCGCAGTACTCTTTCATCCTGGGAAAGCGCAAGGCCACCCTGAGCCTCAGGGTAGTGCCTAAGTTTCCACCGGGCAAGCTCTGCGTGCCTCGGTTTCCATGAGGTCTCCACCGTTGTTGTGCTTCAATGGAACGCGAGGATAGCTTTCAGGACTCCAAGCACTCTGGCCTCCGCACCGTTTCCCATGCTACCACACGGATTCCCCCCACGTCTCCTCTCTGCCTGCTGAGCAAAAAGCAGCCGTGTAGGTTCTTCGGAACACTTCTTCATGCACAGCCCAAGGGGGCACACTGCTCTCTCTCTTCCTTTGGAAACCTAGGTTGCCGCAGCTTGTCCCAACTCACGAAGACAGTCAGAGCCGGTCTCATGTGCTGGGTAACGTGGACTCAGTGAGGACAAGGGCCCTACCTGCACTCAGAAAAACACTCTGCTCAACCTTCCATCCAGGAGCTCACACCAACTGGCGCGTGTGTTTAGCAGGACGTCAATGTGAGGTTCAAGCTGAGCAAAGAGCACAATTCCTCCTTTACCCTGCCAGTCCCCGGAAGACGTAGAGCTAACTAGGCCTCGCTCAGGCCAGCTCTCCTTCAGGGTTCTTGCCACACTACGAACCCGGCACAGTAAAAGGTACTTAGCGAAGTTCCCCGGATTTCGCCATGCTCTCCCTCGGCAGTTCCACTACTGCAGGGACTCATGTTTGCTGTGAACTAGGATAGGTGGCCGTGCTTCGAAAAGCACTCTTTTCCACTTTGGAAATGTGGATTCTTGTAGCCCAGGAGCTGTTTGCGAAACCGTAGGAAAACCCAGCTTATACTCACTGCAGGCACGCCCGGGGAGGAAACGCGTATGTTCCCCCAGAGAAACAGGCTGCTTGCAAGTGTCGACGGGAGCTTTTCAGGTGCCCAGTGTGTCCTGTTTGTATGCCTTCGCAGCTCCCATCCTGCAGGTACTTATTCTGGGTGCTAACATGGGTAGGTGGCTCTGCGGACAAAAGCAGCCTTTTCCCTTTGGAAGCTTGGATTCTAGTGTCTCAGGGGCTGCTTTCCAAACCTTGAAGTTGCCCAGGTTTTACCCTCCGCAGGTGCGCTTGCGTTGCAAACGAGCACTTTCCCCCGAGAAACCGTGTTCCTGCCACGCTGGAAGAGAGTTAAGCCCGCAGACCTCTTTCATCCTGGGAAAGCACAAGGCCACCCTGAGCCTCAGGGTAGTGCCTTAGTTTCCACCGGGCAAGCTCTGCGTGCCTCGTTTTCCATGAGGTCTCCACCGTTGTGTTTGAATGGAACGCGAGGATAGCTTTCAGGACTCTAAGCACTCTGGCCTCGGAACCGTTTCCCATAGTACCACACGGATTCCCCCCACGTCTCCTCTCTGCCTGCTGAGCAAAAAGCAGCCGTGTAGGCCCTTCGGAACACTTCTTCATGCACAGCCCAAGGGGGCACACTGCTCTCTCTCTTCCTTTGGAAACCTAGGTTGCCGCAGCTTGTCCCAACTCACGAAGATAGTCAGAGCCGGTCTCATGTGCTGGGTAACGTGGACTCAGTGAGGACAAGGGCCCTACCTGCACTCAGAAAAACTCTCTGCTCAAACTTCCATCCAGGAGCTCACACCGAGTGGCTCTTTGCTTAAGCAGGACGTCGATGTGAGGTCCAAGCTGAGCAAAGAGCACAATTCCTCCTTTACCCTGCTAGACCACGGAAGAGGTAGAGCCAACTAGGCCTCGCTCAGGCCAGCCCTCCTTCAGGGATCTTGCCACACTTCGAAGCCTGCCCAGTTTAAGAACTTAGAGAAGTTCCCAGGGTTTCGCCTTGCTCTCCCTCGGCAGCTCCACTACTGCAGGGACTCATGTTTGCTATGAACTAGGATAGGTGGCCCTGCTTCGAAAAGCAGTCTTTTCCCCTTTGGAAACCTGGATTCTTGTAGCCTCGGAGCTGTTTGCGAAACCCTAGGAAGGCCCAGCTTTTACTCACTGCAGGCACGCCCGGGGAGGAAACGAGTATGTTCCCCCAGAGAAACAGGCTGCTTGCAAGTGTCGAGGGGAGCTTCTCAGGTGCCCAGTGTGTCCCGTTTGTTTCCCTTCGCAGCTCCCATCCTACAGGTACTTATTCTGGGTGCTAACAAGGGTAGGTGGCTCTGCGGACAAAAGCAGCCTTTTCCCTTTGGAAGTTTGGATTCTAGTGTCTCAGGGGCTGCTTGCCAAACCTTGATGTTGCCCAGCTTCTAGCCTCCGCAGGTACACTTGCGTAGTAAAGGAGCACTTTCTCCCGAGAAACCGTGTTCCTGCCACGCTGGAAGAGAGTTAAGCCCGCAGTACTCTTTCATCCTGGGAAAGCGCAAGGCCACCCTGAGCCTCAGGGTAGTGCCTAAGTTTCCACCGGGCAAGCTCTGCGTGCCTCGGTTTCCATGAGGTCTCCACCGTTGTTGTGCTTCAATGGAACGCGAGGATAGCTTTCAGGACTCCAAGCACTCTGGCCTCCGCACCGTTTCCCATGCTACCACACGGATTCCCCCCACGTCTCCTCTCTGCCTGCTGAGCAAAAAGCAGCCGTGTAGGTTCTTCGGAACACTTCTTCATGCACAGCCCAAGGGGGCACACTGCTCTCTCTCTTCCTTTGGAAACCTAGGTGGCCGCAGCTTGTCCCAACTCACGAAGACAGTCAGAGCCGGTCTCATGTGCTGGGTAACGTGGACTCAGTGAGGACAAGGGCCCTACCTGCACTCAGAAAAACTCTCTGCTCAGCCTTCCATCCAGGAGCTCACACCGAGTGGCTCTTTGCTTAAGCAGGACGTCAATGTGAGGTTCAAGCTGAGCAAAGAGCACAATTCCTCCTTTACCCTGCTAGGCCCCGGAAGAGGTAGAGCCAACTAGGCCTCGCTCAGGCCAGCCCTCCTTCAGGGATCTTGCAACACTTCGAAGCCTACACAGTAAAAGGTACTTAGCGAAGTTCTCAGGGTTTCGCCATGCTCTCCCTCGGCAGCTCCACTACTGCAGGGACTCATGTTTGCTATGAACTAGGATAGGTGGCCCTGCTTCGAAAAGCAGTCTTTTCCCCTTTGGAAACCTGGATTCTTGTAGCCTCGGAGCTGTTTGCGAAACCCTAGGAAGGCCCAGCTTTTACTCACTGCAGGCACGCCCGGGGAGGAAACGAGTATGTTCCCCCAGAGAAACAGGCTGCTTGCAAGTGTCGAGGGGAGCTTCTCAGGAGCCCAGTGTTTCCCGTTTGTTTCCCTTCGCAGCTCCCATCCTACAGGTACTTATTCTGGGTGCTAACAAGGGTAGGTGGCTCTGCGGACAAAAGCAGCCTTTTCCCTTTGGAAGTTTGGATTCTAGTGTCTCAGGGGCTGCTTGCCAAACCTTGATGTTGCCCAGCTTCTAGCCTCCGCAGGTACACTTGCGTAGTAAAGGAGCACTTTCCCCCGAGAAACCGTGTTCCTGCCACGCTGGAAGAGAGAGAGTTAAGCCCGCAGTACTCTTTCATCCTGGGAAAGCGCAAGGCCACCCTGAGCCTCAGGGTAGTGCCTAAGTTTCCACCGGGCAAGCTCTGCGTGCCTCGGTTTCCATGAGGTCTCCACCGTTGTTGTGCTTCAATGGAACGCGAGGATAGCTTTCAGGACTTCAAGCACACTGGCCTCCGCACCGTTTCCCATGCTACCACACGGATTCCCCCCCACGTCTCCTCTCTGCCTGCTGAGCAAAAAGCAGCCGTGTAGGTTCTTCGGAACACTTCTTCATGCACAGCCCAAGGGGGCACACTGCTCTCTCTCTTCCTTTGGAAACCTAGGTTGCCGCAGCTTGTCCCAACTCACGAAGACAGTCAGAGCCGGTCTCATGTGCTGGGTAACGTGGACTCAGTGAGGACAAGGGCCCTACCTGCACTCAGAAAAACTCTCTGCTCAGCCTTCCATCCAGGAGCTCACACCGAGTGGCTCTTTGCTTAAGCAGGACGTCGATGTGAGGTCCAAGCTGAGCAAAGAGCACAATTCCTCCTTTACCCTGCTAGACCACGGAAGAGGTAGAGCCAACTAGGCCTCGCTCAGGCCAGCCCTCCTTCAGGGATCTTGCCACACTTCGAAGCCTGCCCAGTTTAAGAACTTAGAGAAGTTCCCAGGGTTTCGCCTTGCTCTCCCTCGGCAGCTCCACTACTGCAGGGACTCATGTTTGCTGTGAACTGGGATAGGTGGCCCTGTTTCCAAAAGCAGTCTTTTCCCCTTTGGAATTCAGGATTGTTGTAGCCTCGGAGCTGTTTGTGAAACCCTAAGAAGGCCCAGCTTATACTAACTGCAGGCACGCTCGGGGAGGAAACGAGTATGTTCCCCCAGAGAAACAGGCTGCTTGCAAGTGTCGAGGGGAGCTTCTCAGGTGCCCAGGGTGTCCTGTTTGTATCCCTTCGCAGCTCCCATCCTGCAGGTACTTATGTTGGGTGCGAAGAAGTGTAGGTGGCTCTGCGGACAAAAGCAGCCTTTTCCCTTTGGAAGTTTGGATTCTAGTGTCTCAGGGGCTGCTTGCCAAACCTTGATGTTGCCCAGCTTCTAGCCTCCGCAGGTACACTTGCGTAGTAAAGGAGCACTTTCTCCCGAGAAACCGTGTTCCTGCCACGCTGGAAGAGAGTTAAGCCCGCAGTACTCTTTCATCCTGGGAAAGCGCAAGGCCACCCTGAGCCACAGGGTAGTGCCTAAGTTTCCGCCGGGCAAGCTCTGCGTGCCTCGGTTTCCATGAGGTCTCCACCGTTGTTGTGCTTCAATGGAACGCGAGGATAGCTTTCAGGACTCCAAGCACTCTGGCCTCCGCACCGTTTCCCATGCTACCACACGGATTCCCCCCACGTCTCCTCTCTGCCTGCTGAGCAAAAAGCAGCCGTGTAGGTTCTTCGGAACACTTCTTCATGCACAGCCCAAGGGGGCACACTGCTCTCTCTCTTCCTTTGGAAACCTAGGTGGCCGCAGCTTGTCCCAACTCACGAAGACAGTCAGAGCCGGTCTCATGTGCTGGGTAACGTGGACTCAGTGAGGACAAGGGCCCTACCTGCACTCAGAAAAACTCTCTGCTCAGCCTTCCATCCAGGAGCTCACACCGAGTGGCTCTTTGCTTAAGCAGGACGTCAATGTGAGGTTCAAGCTGAGCAAAGAGCACAATTCCTCCTTTACCCTGCTAGGCCCCGGAAGAGGTAGAGCCAACTAAGCCTCGCTCAGGCCAGCCCTCCTTCAGGGATCTTGCCACACTACGAAGCCGTCACAGTAAAAGGTACTTAGGGAATTTCCCAGGGTTTCGCCATGCTCTCCCTCGGCAGCTCCACTACTGCAGGGACTCATGTTTGCTATGAACTAGGATAGGTGGCCCTGCTTCGAAAAGCAGTCTTTTCCCCTTTGGAAACCTGGATTCTTGTACCCTCGGAGCTGTTTGCGAAACCCTAGGAAGGCCCAGCTTTTATTCACTGCAGGCACGCCCGGGGAGGAAACGAGTATGTTCCCCCAGAGAAACAGGCTGCTTGCAAGTGTCGAGGGGAGCTTCTCAGGTGCCCAGTGTGTCCCGTTTGTTTCCCTTCGCAGCTCCCATCCTACAGGTACTTATTCTGGGTGCTAACAAGGGTAGGTGGCTCTGCGGACAAAAGCAGCCTTTTCCCTTTGGAAGTTTGGATTCTAGTGTCTCAGGGGCTGCTTGCCAAACCTTGATGTTGCCCAGCTTCTAGCCTCCGCAGGTACACTTGCGTAGTAAAGGAGCACTTTCTCCCGAGAAACCGTGTTCCTGCCACGCTGGAAGAGAGTTAAGCCCGCAGTACTCTTTCATCCTGGGAAAGCGCAAGGCCACCCTGAGCCTCAGGGTAGTGCCTAAGTTTCCCCCGGGCAAGCTCTGCGTGCCTCGGTTTCCATGAGGTCTCCACCGTTGTTGTGCTTCAATGGAACGCGAGGATAGCTTTCAGGACTCCAAGCACTCTGGCCTCCGCACCGTTTCCCATGCTACCACACGGATCCCCCCCACGTCTCCTCTCTGCCTGCTGAGCAAAAAGCAGCCGTGTAGGTTCTTCGGAACACTTCATGCACAGCCCAAGGGGGCACACTGCTCTCTCTCTTCCTTTGGAAACCTAGGTTGCCGCAGCTTGTCCCAACTCACGAAGACAGTCAGAGCCGGTCTCATGTGCTGGGTAACGTGGACTCAGTGAGGACAAGGGCCCTACCTGCACTGAGAAGAACACTCTGCTCAACCTTCCATCCAGGAGCTCACACCAACTGGCGCGTGTGTTTAGCAGGACGTCAATGTGAGGTTCAAGCTGAGCAAAGAGCACAATTCCTCCTTTACCCTGCTAGGCCCCGGAAGAGGTAGATCCAACTAGGCCTCGCTCAGGCCAGCCCTCCTTCAGGGATCTTGCAACACTTCGAAGCCTACACAGTAAAAGGTACTTAGCGAAGTTCCCAGGGTTTCGCCATGCTCTCCCTCGGCAGCTCCACTACTGCAGGGACTCATGTTTGCTATGAACTAGGATAGGTGGCCCTGCTTCGAAAAGCAGTCTTTTCCCCTTTGGAAACCTGGATTCTTGTAGCCTCGGAGCTGTTTGCGAAACCCTAGGAAGGCCCAGCTTTTACTCACTGCAGGCACGCCCGGGGAGGAAACGAGTATGTTCCCCCAGAGAAACAGGCTGCTTGCAAGTGTCGAGGGGAGCTTCTCAGGTGCCCAGTGTGTCCCGTTTGTTTCCCTTCGCAGCTCCCATCCTACAGGTACTTATTCTGGGTGCTAACAAGGGTAGGTGGCTCTGCGGACAAAAGCAGCCTTTTCCCTTTGGAAGTTTGGATTCTAGTGTCTCAGGGGCTGCTTGCCAAACCTTGATGTTGCCCAGCTTCTAGCCTTCGCAGGTACACTTGCGTAGTAAAGGAGCACTTTCTCCCGAGAAACCGTGTTCCTGCCACGCTGGAAGAGAGTTAAGCCCGCAGTACTCTTTCATCCTGGGAAAGCGCAAGGCCACCCTGAGCCTCAGGGTAGTGCCTAAGTTTCCACCGGGCAAGCTCTGCGTGCCTCGGTTTCCATGAGGTCTCCACCGTTGTTGTGCTTCAATGGAACGCGAGGATAGCTTTCAGGACTCCAAGCACTCTGGCCTCCGCACCGTTTCCCATGCTACCACACGGATTCCCCCCACGTCTCCTCTCTGCCTGCTGAGCAAAAAGCAGCCGTGTAGGTTCTTCGGAACACTTCTTCATGCACAGCCCAAGGGGGCACACTGCTCTCTCTCTTCCTTTGGAAACCTAGGTGGCCGCAGCTTGTCCCAACTCACGAAGACAGTCAGAGCCGGTCTCATGTGCTGGGTAACGTGGACTCAGTGAGGACAAGGGCCCTACCTGCACTCAGAAAAACACTCTGCTCAACCTTCCATCCAGGAGCTCACACCAACTGGCGCGTGTGTTTAGCAGGACGTCAATGTGAGGTTCAAGCTGAGCAAAGAGCACAATTCCTCCTTTACCCTGCTAGGCCCCGGAAGAGGTAGAGCCAACTAGGCCTCGCTCAGGCCAGCCCTCCTTCAGGGATCTTGCAACACTTCGAAGCCTACACAGTAAAAGGTACTTAGCGAAGTTCTCAGGGTTTCGCCATGCTCTCCCTCGGCAGCTCCACTACTGCAGGGACTCATGTTTGCTATGAACTAGGATAGGTGGCCCTGCTTCGAAAAGCAGTCTTTTCCCCTTTGGAAACCTGGATTTTTGTAGCCTCGGAGCTGTTTGCGAAACCTTAGGGAGGCCCAGCTTTTACTCACTGCAGGCACGCCCGGGGAGGAAACGAGTATGTTCCCCCAGAGAAACAGGCTGCTTGCAAGTGTCGAGGGGAGCTTCTCAGGTGCCCAGTGTGTCCCGTTTGTTTCCCTTCGCAGCTCCCATCCTACAGGTACTTATGTTGGGTGCGAAGAAGTGTAGGTGGCTCTGCGGACAAAAGCAGCCTTTTCCCTTTGGAAGTTTGGATTCTAGTGTCTCAGGGGCTGCTTGCCAAACCTTGATGTTGCCCAGCTTCTAGCCTCCGCAGGTACACTTGCGTAGTAAAGGAGCACTTTCCCCCGAGAAACCGGGTTCCTGCCACGCTGGAAGAGAGTTAAGCCCGCAGTACTCTTTCATCCTGGGAAAGCGCAAGGCCACCCTGAGCCTCAGGGTAGTGCCTAAGTTTCCACCGGGCAAGCTCTGCGTGCCTCGGTTTCCATGAGGTCTCCACCGTTGTTGTGCTTCAATGGAACGCGAGGATAGCTTTCAGGACTCCAAGCACTCTGGCCTCCGCACCGTTTCCCATGCTACCACACGGATTCCCCCCACGTCTCCTCTCTGCCTGCTGAGCAAAAAGCAGCCGTGTAGGTTCTTCGGAACACTTCTTCATGCACAGCCCAAGGGGGCACACTGCTCTCTCTCTTCCTTTGGAAACCTAGGTTGCCGCAGCTTGTCCCAACTCACGAAGACAGTCAGAGCCGGTCTCATGTGCTGGGTAACGTGGACTCAGTGAGGACAAGGGCCCTACCTGCACTCAGAAAAACTCTCTGCTCAGCCTTCCATCCAGGAGCTCACACCGAGTGGCTCTTTGCTTAAGCAGGACGTCAATGTGAGGTTCAAGCTGAGCAAAGAGCACAATTCCTCCTTTACCCTGCTAGGCCCCGGAAGAGGTAGAGCCTACTAGGCCTCGCTCAGGCTAGCCCTCCTTCAGGGATCTTGCCACACTACGAAGCCGTCACAGTAAAAGGTACTTAGCGAAGTTCCCAGGGTTTCGCCATGCTCTCCCTCGGCAGTTCCACTACTGCAGGGACTCATGTTTGCTATGAACTAGGATAGGTGGCCCTGCTTCGAAAAGCAGTCTTTTCCCCTTTGGAAACCTGGATTCTTGTAGCCTCGGAGCTGTTTGCGAAACCCTAGGAAGGCCCAGCTTTTACTCACTGCAGGCACGCCCGGGGAGGAAACGAGTATGTTCCCCCAGAGAAACAGGCTGCTTGCAAGTGTCGAGGGGAGCTTCTCAGGTGCCCAGTGTGTCCCGTTTGTTTCCCTTCGCAGCTCCCATCCTACAGGTACTTATTCTGGGTGCTAACAAGGGTAGGTGGCTCTGCGGACAAAAGCAGCCTTTTCCCTTTGGAAGTTTGGATTCTAGTGTGTCAGGGGCTGCTTGCCAAACCTTGATGTTGCCCAGCTTCTAGCCTCCGCAGGTACACTTGCGTAGTAAAGGAGCACTTTCTCCCGAGAAACCGTGTTCCTGCCACGCTGGAAGAGAGAGAGTTAAGCCCGCAGTACTCTTTCATCCTGGGAAAGCGCAAGGCCACCCTGAGCCTCAGGGTAGTGCCTAAGTTTCCACCGGGCAAGCTCTGCGTGCCTCGGTTTCCATGAGGTCTCCACCGTTGTTGTGCTTCAATGGAACGCGAGGATAGCTTTCAGGACTCCAAGCACTCTGGCCTCCGCACCGTTTCCCATGCTACCACACGGATTCCCCCCACGTCTCCTCTCTGCCTGCTGAGCAAAAAGCAGCCGTGTAGGTTCTTCGGAACACTTCTTCATGCACAGCCCAAGGGGGCACACTGCTCTCTCTCTTCCTTTGGAAACCTAGGTGGCCGCAGCTTGTCCCAACTCACGAAGACAGTCAGAGCCGGTCTCATGTGCTGGGTAACGTGGACTCAGTGAGGACAAGGGCCCTACCTGCACTCAGAAAAACTCTCTGCTCAGCCTTCCATCCAGGAGCTCACACCGAGTGGCTCTTTGCTTAAGCAGGACGTCAATGTGAGGTTCAAGCTGAGCAAAGAGCACAATTCCTCCTTTACCCTGCTAGGCCCCGGAAGAGGTAGAGCCAACTAGGCCTCGCTCAGGCCAGCCCTCCTTCAGGGATCTTGCAACACTTCGAAGCCTACACAGTAAAAGGTACTTAGCGAAGTTCTCAGGGTTTCGCCATGCTCTCCCTCGGCAGCTCCACTACTGCAGGGACTCATGTTTGCTATGAACTAGGATAGGTGGCCCTGCTTCGAAAAGCAGTCTTTTCCCCTTTGGAAACCTGGATTCTTGTAGCCTCGGAGCTGTTTGCGAAACCCTAGGAAGGCCCAGCTTTTACTCACTGCAGGCACGCCCGGGGAGGAAACGAGTATGTTCCCCCAGAGAAACAGGCTGCTTGCAAGTGTCAAGGGGAGCTTCTCAGGTGCCCAGTGTGTCCCGTTTGTTTCCCTTCGCAGCTCCCATCCTACAGGTACTTATTCTGGGTGCTAACAAGGGTAGGTGGCTCTGCGGACAAAAGCAGCCTTTTCCCTTTGGAAGTTTGGATTCTAGTGTGTCAGGGGCTGCTTGCCAAACCTTGATGTTGCCCAGCTTCTAGCCTCCGCAGGTACACTTGCGTAGTAAAGGAGCACTTTCTCCCGAGAAACCGTGTTCCTGCCACGCTGGAAGAGAGTTAAGCCCGCAGTACTCTTTTATCCTGGGAAAGCGCAAGGCCACCCTGAGCCTCAGGGTAGTGCTTAAGTTTCACCGGGCAAGCTCTGCGTGCCTCGGTTTCCATGAGGTCTCCACCGTTGTTGTGCTTCAATGGAACGCGAGGATAGCTTTCAGGACTCCAAGCACTCTGGCCTCCGCACCGTTTCCCATGCTACCACACGGATTCCCCCCACGTCTCCTCTCTGCCTGCTGAGCAAAAAGCAGCCGTGTAGGTTCTTCGGAACACTTCTTCATGCACAGCCCAAGGGGGCACACTGCTCTCTCTCTTCCTTTGGAAACCTAGGTGGCCGCAGCTTGTCCCAACTCACGAAGACAGTCAGAGCCGGTCTCATGTGCTGGGTAACGTGGACTCAGTGAGGACAAGGGCCCTACCTGCACTCAGAAAAACACTCTGCTCAACCTTCCATCCAGGAGCTCACACCAACTGGCGCGTGTGTTTAGCAGGACGTCAATGTGAGGTTCAAGCTGAGCAAAGAGCACAATTCCTCCTTTACCCTGCTAGGCCCCGGAAGAGGTAGAGCCAACTAGGCCTCGCTCAGGCCAGCCCTCCTTCAGGGATCTTGCAACACTTCGAAGCCTACACAGTAAAAGGTACTTAGCGAAGTTCTCAGGGTTTCGCCATGCTCTCCCTCGGCAGCTCCACTACTGCAGGGACTCATGTTTGCTATGAACTAGGATAGGTGGCCCTGCTTCGAAAAGCAGTCTTTTCCCCTTTGGAAACCTGGATTCTTGTAGCCTCGGAGCTGTTTGCGAAACCCTAGGAAGGCCCAGCTTTTACTCACTGCAGGCACGCCCGGGGAGGAAACGAGTATGTTCCCCCAGAGAAACAGGCTGCTTGCAAGTGTCGAGGGGAGCTTCTCAGGAGCCCAGTGTTTCCCGTTTGTTTCCCTTCGCAGCTCCCATCCTACAGGTACTTATTCTGGGTGCTAACAAGGGTAGGTGGCTCTGCGGACAAAAGCAGCCTTTTCCCTTTGGAAGTTTGGATTCTAGTGTCTCAGGGGCTGCTTGCCAAACCTTGATGTTGCCCAGCTTCTAGCCTCCGCAGGTACACTTGCGTAGTAAAGGAGCACTTTCCCCCGAGAAACCGTGTTCCTGCCACGCTGGAAGAGAGAGAGTTAAGCCCGCAGTACTCTTTCATCCTGGGAAAGCGCAAGGCCACCCTGAGCCTCAGGGTAGTGCCTAAGTTTCCACCGGGCAAGCTCTGCGTGCCTCGGTTTCCATGAGGTCTCCACCGTTGTTGTGCTTCAATGGAACGCGAGGATAGCTTTCAGGACTTCAAGCACACTGGCCTCCGCACCGTTTCCCATGCTACCACACGGATTCCCCCCCACGTCTCCTCTCTGCCTGCTGAGCAAAAAGCAGCCGTGTAGGTTCTTCGGAACACTTCTTCATGCACAGCCCAAGGGGGCACACTGCTCTCTCTCTTCCTTTGGAAACCTAGGTTGCCGCAGCTTGTCCCAACTCACGAAGACAGTCAGAGCCGGTCTCATGTGCTGGGTAACGTGGACTCAGTGAGGACAAGGGCCCTACCTGCACTCAGAAAAACTCTCTGCTCAGCCTTCCATCCAGGAGCTCACACCGAGTGGCTCTTTGCTTAAGCAGGACGTCGATGTGAGGTCCAAGCTGAGCAAAGAGCACAATTCCTCCTTTACCCTGCTAGACCACGGAAGAGGTAGAGCCAACTAGGCCTCGCTCAGGCCAGCCCTCCTTCAGGGATCTTGCCACACTTCGAAGCCTGCCCAGTTTAAGAACTTAGAGAAGTTCCCAGGGTTTCGCCTTGCTCTCCCTCGGCAGCTCCACTACTGCAGGGACTCATGTTTGCTGTGAACTGGGATAGGTGGCCCTGTTTCCAAAAGCAGTCTTTTCCCCTTTGGAATTCAGGATTGTTGTAGCCTCGGAGCTGTTTGTGAAACCCTAAGAAGGCCCAGCTTATACTAACTGCAGGCACGCTCGGGGAGGAAACGAGTATGTTCCCCCAGAGAAACAGGCTGCTTGCAAGTGTCGAGGGGAGCTTCTCAGGTGCCCAGGGTGTCCTGTTTGTATCCCTTCGCAGCTCCCATCCTGCAGGTACTTATGTTGGGTGCGAAGAAGTGTAGGTGGCTCTGCGGACAAAAGCAGCCTTTTCCCTTTGGAAGTTTGGATTCTAGTGTCTCAGGGGCTGCTTGCCAAACCTTGATGTTGCCCAGCTTCTAGCCTCCGCAGGTACACTTGCGTAGTAAAGGAGCACTTTCCCCCGAGAAACCGTGTTCCTGCCACGCTGGAAGAGAGTTAAGCCCGCAGTACTCTTTCATCCTGGGAAAGCGCAAGGCCACCCTGAGCCACAGGGTAGTGCCTAAGTTTCCGCCGGGCAAGCTCTGCGTGCCTCGGTTTCCATGAGGTCTCCACCGTTGTTGTGCTTCAATGGAACGCGAGGATAGCTTTCAGGACTCCAAGCACTCTGGCCTCCGCACCGTTTCCCATGCTACCACACGGATTCCCCCCACGTCTCCTCTCTGCCTGCTGAGCAAAAAGCAGCCGTGTAGGTTCTTCGGAACACTTCTTCATGCACAGCCCAAGGGGGCACACTGCTCTCTCTCTTCCTTTGGAAACCTAGGTGGCCGCAGCTTGTCCCAACTCACGAAGACAGTCAGAGCCGGTCTCATGTGCTGGGTAACGTGGACTCAGTGAGGACAAGGGCCCTACCTGCACTCAGAAAAACTCTCTGCTCAGCCTTCCATCCAGGAGCTCACACCGAGTGGCTCTTTGCTTAAGCAGGACGTCAATGTGAGGTTCAAGCTGAGCAAAGAGCACAATTCCTCCTTTACCCTGCTAGGCCCCGGAAGAGGTAGAGCCAACTAAGCCTCGCTCAGGCCAGCCCTCCTTCAGGGATCTTGCCACACTACGAAGCCGTCACAGTAAAAGGTACTTAGGGAATTTCCCAGGGTTTCGCCATGCTCTCCCTCGGCAGCTCCACTACTGCAGGGACTCATGTTTGCTATGAACTAGGATAGGTGGCCCTGCTTCGAAAAGCAGTCTTTTCCCCTTTGGAAACCTGGATTCTTGTACCCTCGGAGCTGTTTGCGAAACCCTAGGAAGGCCCAGCTTTTATTCACTGCAGGCACGCCCGGGGAGGAAACGAGTATGTTCCCCCAGAGAAACAGGCTGCTTGCAAGTGTCGAGGGGAGCTTCTCAGGTGCCCAGTGTGTCCCGTTTGTTTCCCTTCGCAGCTCCCATCCTACAGGTACTTATTCTGGGTGCTAACAAGGGTAGGTGGCTCTGCGGACAAAAGCAGCCTTTTCCCTTTGGAAGTTTGGATTCTAGTGTCTCAGGGGCTGCTTGCCAAACCTTGATGTTGCCCAGCTTCTAGCCTCCGCAGGTACACTTGCGTAGTAAAGGAGCACTTTCTCCCGAGAAACCGTGTTCCTGCCACGCTGGAAGAGAGTTAAGCCCGCAGTACTCTTTCATCCTGGGAAAGCGCAAGGCCACCCTGAGCCTCAGGGTAGTGCCTAAGTTTCCCCCGGGCAAGCTCTGCGTGCCTCGGTTTCCATGAGGTCTCCACCGTTGTTGTGCTTCAATGGAACGCGAGGATAGCTTTCAGGACTCCAAGCACTCTGGCCTCCGCACCGTTTCCCATGCTACCACACGGATCCCCCCCACGTCTCCTCTCTGCCTGCTGAGCAAAAAGCAGCCGTGTAGGTTCTTCGGAACACTTCATGCACAGCCCAAGGGGGCACACTGCTCTCTCTCTTCCTTTGGAAACCTAGGTTGCCGCAGCTTGTCCCAACTCACGAAGACAGTCAGAGCCGGTCTCATGTGCTGGGTAACGTGGACTCAGTGAGGACAAGGGCCCTACCTGCACTGAGAAGAACACTCTGCTCAACCTTCCATCCAGGAGCTCACACCAACTGGCGCGTGTGTTTAGCAGGACGTCAATGTGAGGTTCAAGCTGAGCAAAGAGCACAATTCCTCCTTTACCCTGCTAGGCCCCGGAAGAGGTAGATCCAACTAGGCCTCGCTCAGGCCAGCCCTCCTTCAGGGATCTTGCAACACCTCGAAGCCTACACAGTAAAAGGTACTTAGCGAAGTTCCCAGGGTTTCGCCATGCTCTCCCTCGGCAGCTCCACTACTGCAGGGACTCATGTTTGCTATGAACTAGGATAGGTGGCCCTGCTTCGAAAAGCAGTCTTTTCCCCTTTGGAAACCTGGATTCTTGTAGCCTCGGAGCTGTTTGCGAAACCCTAGGAAGGCCCAGCTTTTACTCACTGCAGGCACGCCCGGGGAGGAAACGAGTATGTTCCCCCAGAGAAACAGGCTGCTTGCAAGTGTCGAGGGGAGCTTCTCAGGTGCCCAGTGTGTCCCGTTTGTTTCCCTTCGCAGCTCCCATCCTACAGGTACTTATGTTGGGTGCGAAGAAGTGTAGGTGGCTCTGCGGACAAAAGCAGCCTTTTCCCTTTGGAAGTTTGGATTCTAGTGTCTCAGGGGCTGCTTGCCAAACCTTGATGTTGCCCAGCTTCTAGCCTCCGCAGGTACACTTGCGTAGTAAAGGAGCACTTTCCCCCGAGAAACCGGGTTCCTGCCACGCTGGAAGAGAGTTAAGCCCGCAGTACTCTTTCATCCTGGGAAAGCGCAAGGCCACCCTGAGCCTCAGGGTAGTGCCTAAGTTTCCACCGGGCAAGCTCTGCGTGCCTCGGTTTCCATGAGGTCTCCACCGTTGTTGTGCTTCAATGGAACGCGAGGATAGCTTTCAGGACTCCAAGCACTCTGGCCTCCGCACCGTTTCCCATGCTACCACACGGATTCCCCCCACGTCTCCTCTCTGCCTGCTGAGCAAAAAGCAGCCGTGTAGGTTCTTCGGAACACTTCTTCATGCACAGCCCAAGGGGGCACACTGCTCTCTCTCTTCCTTTGGAAACCTAGGTTGCCGCAGCTTGTCCCAACTCACGAAGACAGTCAGAGCCGGTCTCATGTGCTGGGTAACGTGGACTCAGTGAGGACAAGGGCCCTACCTGCACTCAGAAAAACTCTCTGCTCAGCCTTCCATCCAGGAGCTCACACCGAGTGGCTCTTTGCTTAAGCAGGACGTCAATGTGAGGTTCAAGCTGAGCAAAGAGCACAATTCCTCCTTTACCCTGCTAGGCCCCGGAAGAGGTAGAGCCTACTAGGCCTCGCTCAGGCTAGCCCTCCTTCAGGGATCTTGCCACACTACGAAGCCGTCACAGTAAAAGGTACTTAGCGAAGTTCCCAGGGTTTCGCCATGCTCTCCCTCGGCAGTTCCACTACTGCAGGGACTCATGTTTGCTATGAACTAGGATAGGTGGCCCTGCTTCGAAAAGCAGTCTTTTCCCCTTTGGAAACCTGGATTCTTGTAGCCTCGGAGCTGTTTGCGAAACCCTAGGAAGGCCCAGCTTTTACTCACTGCAGGCACGCCCGGGGAGGAAACGAGTATGTTCCCCCAGAGAAACAGGCTGCTTGCAAGTGTCGAGGGGAGCTTCTCAGGTGCCCAGTGTGTCCCGTTTGTTTCCCTTCGCAGCTCCCATCCTACAGGTACTTATTCTGGGTGCTAACAAGGGTAGGTGGCTCTGCGGACAAAAGCAGCCTTTTCCCTTTGGAAGTTTGGATTCTAGTGTGTCAGGGGCTGCTTGCCAAACCTTGATGTTGCCCAGCTTCTAGCCTCCGCAGGTACACTTGCGTAGTAAAGGAGCACTTTCTCCCGAGAAACCGTGTTCCTGCCACGCTGGAAGAGAGAGAGTTAAGCCCGCAGTACTCTTTCATCCTGGGAAAGCGCAAGGCCACCCTGAGCCTCAGGGTAGTGCCTAAGTTTCCACCGGGCAAGCTCTGCGTGCCTCGGTTTCCATGAGGTCTCCACCGTTGTTGTGCTTCAATGGAACGCGAGGATAGCTTTCAGGACTCCAAGCACTCTGGCCTCCGCACCGTTTCCCATGCTACCACACGGATTCCCCCCACGTCTCCTCTCTGCCTGCTGAGCAAAAAGCAGCCGTGTAGGTTTCTTCGGAACACTTCTTCATGCACAGCCCAAGGGGGCACACTGCTCTCTCTCTTCCTTTGGAAACCTAGGTTGCCGCAGCTTGTCCCAACTCACGAAGACAGTCAGAGCCGGTCTCATGTGCTGGGTAACGTGGACTCAGTGAGGACAAGGGCCCTACCTGCACTCAGAAAAACACTCTGCTCAACCTTCCATCCAGGAGCTCACACCAACTGGCGCGTGTGTTTAGCAGGACGTCAATGTGAGGTTCAAGCTGAGCAAAGAGCACAATTCCTCCTTTACCCTGCCAGTCCCCGGAAGACGTAGAGCTAACTAGGCCTCGCTCAGGCCAGCTCTCCTTCAGGGTTCTTGCCACACTACGAACCCGGCACAGTAAAAGGTACTTAGCGAAGTTCCCCGGATTTCGCCATGCTCTCCCTCGGCAGTTCCACTACTGCAGGGACTCATGTTTGCTGTGAACTAGGATAGGTGGCCGTGCTTCGAAAAGCACTCTTTTCCACTTTGGAAATGTGGATTCTTGTAGCCCAGGAGCTGTTTGCGAAACCGTAGGAAAACCCAGCTTATACTCACTGCAGGCACGCCCGGGGAGGAAACGCGTATGTTCCCCCAGAGAAACAGGCTGCTTGCAAGTGTCGACGGGAGCTTTTCAGGTGCCCAGTGTGTCCTGTTTGTATGCCTTCGCAGCTCCCATCCTGCAGGTACTTATTCTGGGTGCTAACATGGGTAGGTGGCTCTGCGGACAAAAGCAGCCTTTTCCCTTTGGAAGCTTGGATTCTAGTGTCTCAGGGGCTGCTTTCCAAACCTTGAAGTTGCCCAGGTTTTACCCTCCGCAGGTGCGCTTGCGTTGCAACCGAGCACTTTTCCCCGAGAAAACGTGTTCCTGCCACGCTGGAAGAGAGTTAAGCCCGCAGACCTCTTTCATCCTGGGAAAGCACAAGGCCACCCTGAGCCTCAGGGTAGTGCCTTAGTTTCCACCGGGCAAGCTCTGCGTGCCTCGTTTTCCATGAGGTCTCCACCGTTGTGTTTGAATGGAACGCGAGGATAGCTTTCAGGACTCTAAGCACTCTGGCCTCGGAACCGTTTCCCATAGTACCACACGGATTCCCCCCACGTCTCCTCTCTGCCTGCTGAGCAAAAAGCAGCCGTGTAGGCCCTTCGGAACACTTCTTCATGCACAGCCCAAGGGGGCACACTGCTCTCTCTCTTCCTTTGGAAACCTAGGTTGCCGCAGCTTGTCCCAACTCACGAAGATAGTCAGAGCCGGTCTCATGTGCTGGGTAACGTGGACTCAGTGAGGACAAGGGCCCTACCTGCACTCAGAAAAACTCTCTGCTCAAACTTCCATCCAGGAGCTCACACCGAGTGGCTCTTTGCTTAAGCAGGACGTCGATGTGAGGTCCAAGCTGAGCAAAGAGCACAATTCCTCCTTTACCCTGCTAGACCACGGAAGAGGTAGAGCCAACTAGGCCTCGCTCAGGCCAGCCCTCCTTCAGGGATCTTGCCACACTTCGAAGCCTGCCCAGTTTAAGAACTTAGAGAAGTTCCCAGGGTTTCGCCTTGCTCTCCCTCGGCAGCTCCACTACTGCAGGGACTCATGTTTGCTATGAACTAGGATAGGTGGCCCTGCTTCGAAAAGCAGTCTTTTCCCCTTTGGAAACCTGGATTCTTGTAGCCTCGGAGCTGTTTGCGAAACCCTAGGAAGGCCCAGCTTTTACTCACTGCAGGCACGCCCGGGGAGGAAACGAGTATGTTCCCCCAGAGAAACAGTCTGCTTGCAAGTGTCGAGGGGAGCTTCTCAGGTGCCCAGTGTGTCCCGTTTGTTTCCCTTCGCAGCTCCCATCCTACAGGTACTTATTCTGGGTGCTAACAAGGGTAGGTGGCTCTGCGGACAAAAGCAGCCTTTTCCCTTTGGAAGTTTGGATTCTAGTGTGTCAGGGGCTGCTTGCCAAACCTTGATGTTGCCCAGCTTCTAGCCTCCGCAGGTACACTTGCGTAGTAAAGGAGCACTTTCTCCCGAGAAACCGTGTTCCTGCCACGCTGGAAGAGAGTTAAGCCCGCAGTACTCTTTCATCCTGGGAAAGCGCAAGGCCACCCTGAGCCTCAGGGTAGTGCCTAAGTTTCCACCGGGCAAGCTCTGCGTGCCTCGGTTTCCATGAGGTCTCCACCGTTGTTGTGCTTCAATGGAACGCGAGGATAGCTTTCAGGACTCCAAGCACTCTGGCCTCCGCACCGTTTCCCATGCTACCACACGGATTCCCCCCACGTCTCCTCTCTGCCTGCTGAGCAAAAAGCAGCCGTGTAGGTTCTTCGGAACACTTCTTCATGCACAGCCCAAGGGGGCACACTGCTCTCTCTCTTCCTTTGGAAACCTAGGTTGCCGCAGCTTGTCCCAACTCACGAAGACAGTCAGAGCCGGTCTCATGTGCTGGGTAACGTGGACTCAGTGAGGACAAGGGCCCTACCTGCACTCAGAAAAACTCTCTGCTCAGCCTTCCATCCAGGAGCTCACACCGAGTGGCTCTTTGCTTAAGCAGGACGTCAATGTGAGGTTCAAGCTGAGCAAAGAGCACAATTCCTCCTTTACCCTGCTAGGCCCCGGAAGAGGTAGAGCCAACTAGGCCTCGCTCAGGCCAGCCCTCCTTCAGGGATCTTGCAACACTTCGAAGCCTACACAGTAAAAGGTACTTAGCGAAGTTCTCAGGGTTTCGCCATGCTCTCCCTCGGCAGCTCCACTACTGCAGGGACTCATGTTTGCTATGAACTAGGATAGGTGGCCCTGCTTCGAAAAGCAGTCTTTTCCCCTTTGGAAACCTGGATTCTTGTAGCCTCGGAGCTGTTTGCGAAACCCTAGGAAGGCCCAGCTTTTACTCACTGCAGGCACGCCCGGGGAGGAAACGAGTATGTTCCCCCAGAGAAACAGGCTGCTTGCAAGTGTCAAGGGGAGCTTCTCAGGTGCCCAGTGTGTCCCGTTTGTTTCCCTTCGCAGCTCCCATCCTACAGGTACTTATTCTGGGTGCTAACAAGGGTAGGTGGCTCTGCGGACAAAAGCAGCCTTTTCCCTTTGGAAGTTTGGATTCTAGTGTCTCAGGGGCTGCTTGCCAAACCTTGATGTTGCCCAGCTTCTAGCCTCCGCAGGTACACTTGCGTAGTAAAGGAGCACTTTCTCCCGAGAAACCGTGTTCCTGCCACGCTGGAAGAGAGTTAAGCCCGCAGTACTCTTTTATCCTGGGAAAGCGCAAGGCCACCCTGAGCCTCAGGGTAGTGCCTAAGTTTCCACCGGGCAAGCTCTGCGTGCCTCGGTTTCCATGAGGTCTCCACCGTTGTTGTGCTTCAATGGAACGCGAGGATAGCTTTCAGGACTCCAAGCACTCTGGCCTCCGCACCGTTTCCCATGCTACCACACGGATTCCCCCCACGTCTCCTCTCTGCCTGCTGAGCAAAAAGCAGCCGTGTAGGTTCTTCGGAACACTTCTTCATGCACAGCCCAAGGGGGCACACTGCTCTCTCTCTTCCTTTGGAAACCTAGGTGGCCGCAGCTTGTCCCAACTCACGAAGACAGTCAGAGCCGGTCTCATGTGCTGGGTAACGTGGACTCAGTGAGGACAAGGGCCCTACCTGCACTCAGAAAAACACTCTGCTCAACCTTCCATCCAGGAGCTCACACCAACTGGCGCGTGTGTTTAGCAGGACGTCAATGTGAGGTTCAAGCTGAGCAAAGAGCACAATTCCTCCTTTACCCTGCTAGGCCCCGGAAGAGGTAGAGCCAACTAGGCCTCGCTCAGGCCAGCCCTCCTTCAGGGATCTTGCAACACTTCGAAGCCTACACAGTAAAAGGTACTTAGCGAAGTTCTCAGGGTTTCGCCATGCTCTCCCTCGGCAGCTCCACTACTCCAGGGACTCATGTTTGCTATGAACTAGGATAGGTGGCCCTGCTTCGAAAAGCAGTCTTTTCCCCTTTGGAAACCTGGATTCTTGTAGCCTCGGAGCTGTTTGCCCTAGGAAGGCCCAGCTTTTACTCACTGCAGGCACGCCCGGGGAGGAAACGAGTATGTTCCCCCAGAGAAACAGGCTGCTTGCAAGTGTCAAGGGGAGCTTCTCAGGTGCCCAGTGTGTCCCGTTTGTTTCCCTTCGCAGCTCCCATCCTACAGGTACTTATTCTGGGTGCTAACAAGGGTAGGTGGCTCTGCGGACAAAAGCAGCCTTTTCCCTTTGGAAGTTTGGATTCTAGTGTCTCAGGGGCTGCTTGCCAAACCTTGATGTTGCCCAGCTTCTAGCCTCCGCAGGTACACTTGCGTAGTAAAGGAGCACTTTCTCCCGAGAAACCGTGTTCCTGCCACGCTGGAAGAGAGTTAAGCCCGCAGTACTCTTTCATCCTGGGAAAGCGCAAGGCCACCCTGAGCCTCAGGGTAGTGCCTAAGTTTCCACCGGGCAAGCTCTGCGTGCCTCGGTTTCCATGAGGTCTCCACCGTTGTTGTGCTTCAATGGAACGCGAGGATAGCTTTCAGGACTCCAAGCACTCTGGCCTCCGCACCGTTTCCCATGCTACCACACGGATTCCCCCCACGTCTCCTCTCTGCCTGCTGAGCAAAAAGCAGCCGTGTAGGTTCTTCGGAACACTTCTTCATGCACAGCCCAAGGGGGCACACTGCTCTCTCTCTTCCTTTGGAAACCTAGGTGGCCGCAGCTTGTCCCAACTCACGAAGACAGTCAGAGCCGGTCTCATGTGCTGGGTAACGTGGACTCAGTGAGGACAAGGGCCCTACCTGCACTCAGAAAAACACTCTGCTCAACCTTCCATCCAGGAGCTCACACCAACTGGCGCGTGAGTTTAGCAGGACGTCAATGTGAGGTTCAAGCTGAGCAAAGAGCACAATTCCTCCTTTACCCTGCTAGGCCCCGGAAGAGGTAGAGCCAACTAGGCCTCGCTCAGGCCAGCCCTCCTTCAGGGATCTTGCAACACTTCGAAGCCTACACAGTAAAAGGTACTTAGCGAAGTTCCCAGGGTTTCGCCATGCTCTCCCTCGGCAGCTCCACTACTGCAGGGACTCATGTTTGCTATGAACTAGGATAGGTGGCCCTGCTTCGAAAAGCAGTCTTTTCCCCTTTGGAAACCTGGATTCTTGTAGCCTCGGAGCTGTTTGCGAAACCCTAGGAAGGCCCAGCTTTTACTAACTGCAGGCACGCCCGGGGAGGAAACGAGTATGTTCCCCCAGAGAAACAGGCTGCTTGCAAGTGTCGAGGGGAGCTTCTCAGGTGCCCAGTGTGTCCCGTTTGTTTCCCTTCGCAGCTCCCATCCTACAGGTACTTATTCTGGGTGCTAACAAGGGTAGGTGGCTCTGCGGACAAAAGCAGCCTTTTCCCTTTGGAAGTTTGGATTCTAGTGTGTCAGGGGCTGCTTGCCAAACCTTGATGTTGCCCAGCTTCTAGCCTCCGCAGGTACACTTGCGTAGTAAAGGAGCACTTTCTCCCGAGAAACCGTGTTCCTGCCACGCTGGAAGAGAGAGAGTTAAGCCCGCAGTACTCTTTCATCCTGGGAAAGCGCAAGGCCACCCTGAGCCTCAGGGTAGTGCCTAAGTTTCCACCGGGCAAGCTCTGCGTGCCTCGGTTTCCATGAGGTCTCCACCGTTGTTGTGCTTCAATGGAACGCGAGGATAGCTTTCAGGACTCCAAGCACTCTGGCCTCCGCACCGTTTCCCATGCTACCACACGGATTCCCCCCACGTCTCCTCTCTGCCTGCTGAGCAAAAAGCAGCCGTGTAGGTTCTTCGGAACACTTCTTCATGCACAGCCCAAGGGGGCACACTGCTCTCTCTCTTCCTTTGGAAACCTAGGTTGCCGCAGCTTGTCCCAACTCACGAAGACAGTCAGAGCCGGTCTCATGTGCTGGGTAACGTGGACTCAGTGAGGACAAGGGCCCTACCTGCACTCAGAAAAACACTCTGCTCAACCTTCCATCCAGGAGCTCACACCAACTGGCGCGTGTGTTTAGCAGGACGTCAATGTGAGGTTCAAGCTGAGCAAAGAGCACAATTCCTCCTTTACCCTGCCAGTCCCCGGAAGACGTAGAGCTAACTAGGCCTCGCTCAGGCCAGCTCTCCTTCAGGGTTCTTGCCACACTACGAACCCGGCACAGTAAAAGGTACTTAGCGAAGTTCCCCGGATTTCGCCATGCTCTCCCTCGGCAGTTCCACTACTGCAGGGACTCATGTTTGCTGTGAACTAGGATAGGTGGCCGTGCTTCGAAAAGCACTCTTTTCCACTTTGGAAATGTGGATTCTTGTAGCCCAGGAGCTGTTTGCGAAACCGTAGGAAAACCCAGCTTATACTCACTGCAGGCACGCCCGGGGAGGAAACGCGTATGTTCCCCCAGAGAAACAGGCTGCTTGCAAGTGTCGACGGGAGCTTTTCAGGTGCCCAGTGTGTCCTGTTTGTATGCCTTCGCAGCTCCCATCCTGCAGGTACTTATTCTGGGTGCTAACATGGGTAGGTGGCTCTGCGGACAAAAGCAGCCTTTTCCCTTTGGAAGCTTGGATTCTAGTGTCTCAGGGGCTGCTTTCCAAACCTTGAAGTTGCCCAGGTTTTACCCTCCGCAGGTGCGCTTGCGTTGCAACCGAGCACTTTTCCCCGAGAAACCGTGTTCCTGCCACGCTGGAAGAGAGTTAAGCCCGCAGACCTCTTTCATCCTGGGAAAGCACAAGGCCACCCTGAGCCTCAGGGTAGTGCCTTAGTTTCCACCGGGCAAGCTCTGCGTGCCTCGTTTTCCATGAGGTCTCCACCGTTGTGTTTGAATGGAACGCGAGGATAGCTTTCAGGACTCTAAGCACTCTGGCCTCGGAACCGTTTCCCATAGTACCACACGGATTCCCCCCACGTCTCCTCTCTGCCTGCTGAGCAAAAAGCAGCCGTGTAGGCCCTTCGGAACACTTCTTCATGCACAGCCCAAGGGGGCACACTGCTCTCTCTCTTCCTTTGGAAACCTAGGTTGCCGCAGCTTGTCCCAACTCACGAAGATAGTCAGAGCCGGTCTCATGTGCTGGGTAACGTGGACTCAGTGAGGACAAGGGCCCTACCTGCACTCAGAAAAACTCTCTGCTCAAACTTCCATCCAGGAGCTCACACCGAGTGGCTCTTTGCTTAAGCAGGACGTCGATGTGAGGTCCAAGCTGAGCAAAGAGCACAATTCCTCCTTTACCCTGCTAGACCACGGAAGAGGTAGAGCCAACTAGGCCTCGCTCAGGCCAGCCCTCCTTCAGGGATCTTGCAACACTTCGAAGCCTACACAGTAAAAGGTACTTAGCGAAGTTCTCAGGGTTTCGCCATGCTCTCCCTCGGCAGCTCCACTACTGCAGGGACTCATGTTTGCTATGAACTAGGATAGGTGGCCCTGCTTCGAAAAGCAGTCTTTTCCCCTTTGGAAACCTGGATTCTTGTAGCCTCGGAGCTGTTTGCGAAACCCTAGGAAGGCCCAGCTTTTACTCACTGCAGGCACGCCCGGGGAGGAAACGAGTATGTTCCCCCAGAGAAACAGGCTGCTTGCAAGTGTCGAGGGGAGCTTCTCAGGTGCCCAGTGTGTCCCGTTTGTTTCCCTTCGCAGCTCCCATCCTACAGGTACTTATTCTGGGTGCTAACAAGGGTAGGTGGCTCTGCGGACAAAAGCAGCCTTTTCCCTTTGGAAGTTTGGATTCTAGTGTCTCAGGGGCTGCTTGCCAAACCTTGATGTTGCCCAGCTTCTAGCCTCCGCAGGTACACTTGCGTAGTAAAGGAGCACTTTCTCCCGAGAAACCGTGTTCCTGCCACGCTGGAAGAGAGAGAGTTAAGCCCGCAGTACTCTTTCATCCTGGGAAAGCGCAAGGCCACCCTGAGCCTCAGGGTAGTGCCTAAGTTTCCACCGGGCAAGCTCTGCGTGCCTCGGTTTCCATGAGGTCTCCACCGTTGTTGTGCTTCAATGGAACGCGAGGATAGCTTTCAGGACTCCAAGCACTCTGGCCTCCGCACCGTTTCCCATGCTACCACACGGATTCCCCCCACGTCTCCTCTTTGCCTGCTGAGCAAAAAGCAGCCGTGTAGGTTCTTCGGAACACTTCTTCATGCACAGCCCAAGGGGGCACACTGCTCTCTCTCTTCCTTTGGAAACCTAGGTTGCCGCAGCTTGTCCCAACTCACGAAGACAGTCAGAGCCGGTCTCATGTGCTGGGTAACGTGGACTCAGTGAGGACAAGGGCCCTACCTGCACTCAGAAAAACTCTCTGCTCAGCCTTCCATCCAGGAGCTCACACCGAGTGGCTCTTTGCTTAAGCAGGACGTCAATGTGAGGTTCAAGCTGAGCAAAGAGCACAATTCCTCCTTTACCCTGCTAGGCCCCGGAAGAGGTAGAGCCAACTAGGCCTCGCTCAGGCCAGCCCTCCTTCAGGGATCTTGCAACACTTCGAAGCCTACACAGTAAAAGGTACTTAGCGAAGTTCCCAGGGTTTCGCCATGCTCTCCCTCGGCAGCTCCACTACTGCAGGGACTCATGTTTGCTATGAACTAGGATAGGTGGCCCTGCTTCGAAAAGCAGTCTTTTCCCCTTTGGAAACCTGGATTCTTGTAGCCTCGGAGCTGTTTGCGAAACCCTAGGAAGGCCCAGCTTTTACTAACTGCAGGCACGCCCGGGGAGGAAACGAGTATGTTCCCCCAGAGAAACAGGCTGCTTGCAAGTGTCGAGGGGAGCTTCTCAGGTGCCCAGTGTGTCCCGTTTGTTTCCCTTCGCAGCTCCCATCCTACAGGTACTTATTCTGGGTGTTAACAAGGGTAGGTGGCTCTGCGGACAAAAGCAGCCTTTTCCCTTTGGAAGTTTGGATTCTAGTGTGTCAGGGGCTGCTTGCCAAACCTTGATGTTGCCCAGCTTCTAGCCTCCGCAGGTACACTTGCGTAGTAAAGGAGCACTTTCTCCCGAGAAACCGTGTTCCTGCCACGCTGGAAGAGAGAGAGTTAAGCCCGCAGTACTCTTTCATCCTGGGAAAGCGCAAGGCCACCCTGAGCCTCAGGGTAGTGCCTAAGTTTCCACCGGGCAAGCTCTGCGTGCCTCGGTTTCCATGAGGTCTCCACCGTTGTTGTGCTTCAATGGAACGCGAGGATAGCTTTCAGGACTCCAAGCACTCTGGCCTCCGCACCGTTTCCCATGCTACCACACGGATTCCCCCCACGTCTCCTCTCTGCCTGCTGAGCAAAAAGCAGCCGTGTAGGTTCTTCGGAACACTTCTTCATGCACAGCCCAAGGGGGCACACTGCTCTCTCTCTTCCTTTGGAAACCTAGGTTGCCGCAGCTTGTCCCAACTCACGAAGACAGTCAGAGCCGGTCTCATGTGCTGGGTAACGTGGACTCAGTGAGGACAAGGGCCCTACCTGCACTCAGAAAAACACTCTGCTCAACCTTCCATCCAGGAGCTCACACCAACTGGCGCGTGTGTTTAGCAGGACGTCAATGTGAGGTTCAAGCTGAGCAAAGAGCACAATTCCTCCTTTACCCTGCCAGTCCCCGGAAGACGTAGAGCTAACTAGGCCTCGCTCAGGCCAGCTCTCCTTCAGGGTTCTTGCCACACTACGAACCCGGCTCAGTAAAAGGTACTTAGCGAAGTTCCCCGGATTTCGCCATGCTCTCCCTCGGCAGTTCCACTACTGCAGGGACTCATGTTTGCTGTGAACTAGGATAGGTGGCCGTGCTTCGAAAAGCACTCTTTTCCACTTTGGAAATGTGGATTCTTGTAGCCCAGGAGCTGTTTGCGAAACCGTAGGAAAACCCAGCTTATACTCACTGCAGGCACGCCCGGGGAGGAAACGCGTATGTTCCCCCAGAGAAACAGGCTGCTTGCAAGTGTTGACGGGAGCTTTTCAGGTGCCCAGTGTGTCCTGTTTGTATGCCTTCGCAGCTCCCATCCTGCAGGTACTTATTCTGGGTGCTAACATGGGTAGGTGGCTCTGCGGACAAAAGCAGCCTTTTCCCTTTGGAAGTTTGGATTCTAGTGTCTCAGGGGCTGCTTGCCAAACCTTGATGTTGCCCAGCTTCTAGCCTCCGCAGGTACACTTGCGTAGTAAAGGAGCACTTTCCCCCGAGAAACCGGGTTCCTGCCACGCTGGAAGAGAGTTAAGCCCGCAGTACTCTTTCATCCTGGGAAAGCGCAAGGCCACCCTGAGCCTCAGGGTAGTGCCTAAGTTTCCACCGGGCAAGCTCTGCGTGCCTCGGTTTCCATGAGGTCTCCACCGTTGTTGTGCTTCAATGGAACGCGAGGATAGCTTTCAGGACTCCAAGCACTCTGGCCTCCGCACCGTTTCCCATGCTACCACACGGATTCCCCCCACGTCTCCTCTCTGCCTGCTGAGCAAAAAGCAGCCGTGTAGGTTCTTCGGAACACTTCTTCATGCACAGCCCAAGGGGGCACACTGCTCTCTCTCTTCCTTTGGAAACCTAGGTTGCCGCAGCTTGTCCCAACTCACGAAGACAGTCAGAGCCGGTCTCATGTGCTGGGTAACGTGGACTCAGTGAGGACAAGGGCCCTACCTGCACTCAGAAAAACTCTCTGCTCAGCCTTCCATCCAGGAGCTCACACCGAGTGGCTCTTTGCTTAAGCAGGACGTCAATGTGAGGTTCAAGCTGAGCAAAGAGCACAATTCCTCCTTTACCCTGCTAGGCCCCAGAAGAGGTAGAGCCAACTAGGCCTCGCTCAGGCCAGCCCTCCTTCAGGGATCTTGCCACACTTCGAAGCCTACACAGTAAAAGGTACTTAGCGAAGTTCTCAGGGTTTCGCCATGCTCTCCCTCGGCAGCTCCACTACTGCAGGGACTCATGTTTGCTATGAACTAGGATAGGTGGCCCTGCTTCGAAAAGCAGTCTTTTCCCCTTTGGAAACCTGGATTCTTGTAGCCTCGGAGCTGTTTGCGAAACCCTAGGAAGGCCCAGCTTTTACTCACTGCAGGCACGCCCGGGGAGGAAACGAGTATGTTCCCCCAGAGAAACAGGCTGCTTGCAAGTGTCGAGGGGAGCTTCTCAGGTGCCCAGTGTGTCCCGTTTGTTTCCCTTCGCAGCTCCCATCCTACAGGTACTTATTCTGGGTGCTAACAAGGGTAGGTGGCTCTGCGGACAAAAGCAGCCTTTTCCCTTTGGAAGTTTGGATTCTAGTGTCTCAGGGGCTGCTTGCCAAACCTTGATGTTGCCCAGCTTCTAGCCTCCGCAGGTACACTTGCGTAGTAAAGGAGCACTTTCCCCCGAGAAACCGGGTTCCTGCCACGCTGGAAGAGAGTTAAGCCCGCAGTACTCTTTCATCCTGGGAAAGCGCAAGGCCACCCTGAGCCTCAGGGTAGTGCCTAAGTTTCCACCGGGCAAGCTCTGCGTGCCTCGGTTTCCATGAGGTCTCCACCGTTGTTGTGCTTCAATGGAACGCGAGGATAGCTTTCAGGACTCCAAGCACTCTGGCCTCCGCACCGTTTCCCATGCTACCACACGGATTCCCCCCACGTCTCCTCTCTGCCTGCTGAGCAAAAAGCAGCCGTGTAGGTTCTTCGGAACACTTCTTCATGCACAGCCCAAGGGGGCACACTGCTCTCTCTCTTCCTTTGGAAACCTAGGTTGCCGCAGCTTGTCCCAACTCACGAAGACAGTCAGAGCCGGTCTCATGTGCTGGGTAACGTGGACTCAGTGAGGACAAGGGCCCTACCTGCACTCAGAAAAACACTCTGCTCAACCTTCCATCCAGGAGCTCACACCAACTGGCGCGTGTGTTTAGCAGGACGTCAATGTGAGGTTCAAGCTGAGCAAAGAGCACAATTCCTCCTTTACCCTGCCAGTCCCCGGAAGACGTAGAGCTAACTAGGCCTCGCTCAGGCCAGCTCTCCTTCAGGGTTCTTGCCACACTACGAACCCGGCACAGTAAAAGGTACTTAGCGAAGTTCCCCGGATTTCGCCATGCTCTCCCTCGGCAGTTCCACTACTGCAGGGACTCATGTTTGCTGTGAACTAGGATAGGTGGCCGTGCTTCGAAAAGCACTCTTTTCCACTTTGGAAATGTGGATTCTTGTAGCCCAGGAGCTGTTTGCGAAACCGTAGGAAAACCCAGCTTATACTCACTGCAGGCACGCCCGGGGAGGAAACGCGTATGTTCCCCCAGAGAAACAGGCTGCTTGCAAGTGTCGACGGGAGCTTTTCAGGTGCCCAGTGTGTCCTGTTTGTATGCCTTCGCAGCTCCCATCCTGCAGGTACTTATTCTGGGTGCTAACATGGGTAGGTGGCTCTGCGGACAAAAGCAGCCTTTTCCCTTTGGAAGCTTGGATTCTAGTGTCTCAGGGGCTGCTTGCCAAACCTTGATGTTGCCCAGCTTCTAGCCTCCGCAGGTGCGCTTGCGTTGCAACCGAGCACTTTTCCCCGAGAAACCGTGTTCCTGCCACGCTGGAAGAGAGTTAAGCCCGCAGACCTCTTTCATCCTGGGAAAGCACAAGGCCACCCTGAGCCTCAGGGTAGTGCCTTAGTTTCCACCGGGCAAGCTCTGCGTGCCTCGTTTTCCATGAGGTCTCCACCGTTGTGTTTGAATGGAACGCGAGGATAGCTTTCAGGACTCTAAGCAATCTGGCCTCGGAACCGTTTCCCATAGTACCACACGGATTCCCCCCACGTCTCCTCTCTGCCTGCTGAGCAAAAAGCAGCCGTGTAGGCCCTTCGGAACACTTCTTCATGCACAGCCCAAGGGGGCACACTGCTCTCTCTCTTCCTTTGGAAACCTAGGTTGCCGCAGCTTGTCCCAACTCACGAAGATAGTCAGAGCCGGTCTCATGTGCTGGGTAACGTGGACTCAGTGAGGACAAGGGCCCTACCTGCACTCAGAAAAACTCTCTGCTCAAACTTCCATCCAGGAGCTCACACCGAGTGGCTCTTTGCTTAAGCAGGACGTCGATGTGAGGTCCAAGCTGAGCAAAGAGCACAATTCCTCCTTTACCCTGCTAGACCACGGAAGAGGTAGAGCCAACTAGGCCTCGCTCAGGCCAGCCCTCCTTCAGGGATCTTGCCACACTTCGAAGCCTGCCCAGTTTAAGAACTTAGAGAAGTTCCCAGGGTTTCGCCTTGCTCTCCCTCGGCAGCTCCACTACTGCAGGGACTCATGTTTGCTATGAACTAGGATAGGTGGCCCTGCTTCGAAAAGCAGTCTTTTCCCCTTTGGAAACCTGGATTCTTGTAGCCTCGGAGCTGTTTGCGAAACCCTAGGAAGGCCCAGCTTTTACTCACTGCAGGCACGCCCGGGGAGGAAACGAGTATGTTCCCCCAGAGAAACAGGCTGCTTGCAAGTGTCGAGGGGAGCTTCTCAGGTGCCCAGTGTGTCCCGTTTGTTTCCCTTCGCAGCTCCCATCCTACAGGTACTTATTCTGGGTGCTAACAAGGGTAGGTGGCTCTGCGGACAAAAGCAGCCTTTTCCCTTTGGAAGTTTGGATTCTAGTGTGTCAGGGGCTGCTTGCCAAACCTTGATGTTGCCCAGCTTCTAGCCTCCGCAGGTACACTTGCGTAGTAAAGGAGCACTTTCTCCCGAGAAACCGTGTTCCTGCCACGCTGGAAGAGAGTTAAGCCCGCAGTACTCTTTCATCCTGGGAAAGCGCAAGGCCACCCTGAGCCTCAGGGTAGTGCCTAAGTTTCCACCGGGCAAGCTCTGCGTGCCTCGGTTTCCATGAGGTCTCCACCGTTGTTGTGCTTCAATGGAACGCGAGGATAGCTTTCAGGACTCCAAGCACTCTGGCCTCCGCACCGTTTCCCATGCTACCACACGGAATCCCCCCACGTCTCCTCTCTGCCTGCTGAGCAAAAAGCAGCCGTGTAGGTTCTTCGGAACACTTCTTCATGCACAGCCCAAGGGGGCACACTGCTCTCTCTCTTCCTTTGGAAACCTAGGTGGCCACAGCTTGTCCCAACTCACGAAGACAGTCAGAGCCGGTCTCATGTGCTGGGTAACGTGGACTCAGTGAGGACAAGGGCCCTACCTGCACTCAGAAAAACTCTCTGCTCAGCCTTCCATCCAGGAGCTCACACCGAGTGGCTCTTTGCTTAAGCAGGACGTCAATGTGAGGTTCAAGCTGAGCAAAGAGCACAATTCCTCCTTTACCCTGCTAGGCCCCGGAAGAGGTAGAGCCAACTAGGCCTCGCTCAGGCCAGCCCTCCTTCAGGGATCTTGCAACACTTCGAAGCCTACACAGTAAAAGGTACTTAGCGAAGTTCTCAGGGTTTCGCCATGCTCTCCCTCGGCAGCTCCACTACTGCAGGGACTCATGTTTGCTATGAACTAGGATAGGTGGCCCTGCTTCGAAAAGCAGTCTTTTCCCCTTTGGAAACCTGGATTCTTGTAGCCTCGGAGCTGTTTGCGAAACCCTAGGAAGGCCCAGCTTTTACTCACTGCAGGCACGCCCGGGGAGGAAACGAGTATGTTCCCCCAGAGAAACAGGCTGCTTGCAAGTGTCAAGGGGAGCTTCTCAGGTGCCCAGTGTGTCCCGTTTGTTTCCCTTCGCAGCTCCCATCCTACAGGTACTTATTCTGGGTGCTAACAAGGGTAGGTGGCTCTGCGGACAAAAGCAGCCTTTTCCCTTTGGAAGTTTGGATTCTAGTGTCTCAGGGGCTGCTTGCCAAACCTTGATGTTGCCCAGCTTCTAGCCTCCGCAGGTACACTTGCGTAGTAAAGGAGCACTTTCTCCCGAGAAACCGTGTTCCTGCCACGCTGGAAGAGAGTTAAGCCCGCAGTACTCTTTCATCCTGGGAAAGCGCAAGGCCACCCTGAGCCTCAGGGTTGTGCCTAAGTTTCCACCGGGCAAGCTCTGCGTGCCTCGGTTTCCATGAGGTCTCCACCGTTGTTGTGCTTCAATGGAACGCGAGGATAGCTTTCAGGACTCCAAGCACTCTGGCCTCCGCACCGTTTCCCATGCTACCACACGGATTCCCCCCACGTCTCCTCTCTGCCTGCTGAGCAAAAAGCAGCCGTGTAGGTTCTTCGGAACACTTCTTCATGCACAGCCCAAGGGGGCACACTGCTCTCTCTCTTCCTTTGGAAACCTAGGTGGCCGCAGCTTGTCCCAACTCACGAAGACAGTCAGAGCCGGTCTCATGTGCTGGGTAACGTGGACTCAGTGAGGACAAGGGCCCTACCTGCACTCAGAAAAACACTCTGCTCAACCTTCCATCCAGGAGCTCACACCAACTGGCGCGTGTGTTTAGCAGGACGTCAATGTGAGGTTCAAGCTGAGCAAAGAGCACAATTCCTCCTTTACCCTGCTAGGCCCCGGAAGAGGTAGAGCCAACTAGGCCTCGCTCAGGCCAGCCCTCCTTCAGGGATCTTGCAACACTTCGAAGCCTACACAGTAAAAGGTACTTAGTGAAGTTCTCAGGGTTTCGCCATGATCTCCCTCGGCAGCTCCACTACTGCAGGGACTCATGTTTGCTATGAACTAGGATAGGTGGCCCTGCTTCGAAAAGCAGTCTTTTCCCCTTTGGAAACCTGGATTCTTGTAGCCTCGGAGCTGTTTGCGAAACCCTAGGAAGGCCCAGCTTTTACTAACTGCAGGCACGCCCGGGGAGGAAACGAGTATGTTCCCCCAGAGAAACAGGCTGCTTGCAAGTGTCGAGGGGAGCTTCTCAGGTGCCCAGTGTGTCCCGTTTGTTTCCCTTCGCAGCTCCCATCCTACAGGTACTTATTCTGGGTGCTAACAAGGGTAGGTGGCTCTGCGGACAAAAGCAGCCTTTTCCCTTTGGAAGTTTGGATTCTAGTGTCTCAGGGGCTGCTTGCCAAACCTTGATGTTGCCCAGCTTCTAGCCTCCGCAGGTACACTTGCGTAGTAAAGGAGCACTTTCTCCCGAGAAACCGTGTTCCTGCCACGCTGGAAGAGAGAGAGTTAAGCCCGCAGTACTCTTTCATCCTGGGAAAGCGCAAGGCCACCCTGAGCCTCAGGGTAGTGCCTAAGTTTCCACCGGGCAAGCTCTGCGTGCCTCGGTTTCCATGAGGTCTCCACCGTTGTTGTGCTTCAATGGAACGCGAGGATAGCTTTCAGGACTCCAAGCACTCTGGCCTCCGCACCGTTTCCCATGCTACCACACGGATTCCCCCCACGTCTCCTCTTTGCCTGCTGAGCAAAAAGCAGCCGTGTAGGTTCTTCGGAACACTTCTTCATGCACAGCCCAAGGGGGCACACTGCTCTCTCTCTTCCTTTGGAAACCTAGGTTGCCGCAGCTTGTCCCAACTCACGAAGACAGTCAGAGCCGGTCTCATGTGCTGGGTAACGTGGACTCAGTGAGGACAAGGGCCCTACCTGCACTCAGAAAAACTCTCTGCTCAGCCTTCCATCCAGGAGCTCACACCGAGTGGCTCTTTGCTTAAGCAGGACGTCAATGTGAGGTTCAAGCTGAGCAAAGAGCACAATTCCTCCTTTACCCTGCTAGGCCCCGGAAGAGGTAGAGCCAACTAGGCCTCGCTCAGGCCAGCCCTCCTTCAGGGATCTTGCAACACTTCGAAGCCTACACAGTAAAAGGTACTTAGCGAAGTTCCCAGGGTTTCGCCATGCTCTCCCTCGGCAGCTCCACTACTGCAGGGACTCATGTTTGCTATGAACTAGGATAGGTGGCCCTGCTTCGAAAAGCAGTCTTTTCCCCTTTGGAAACCTGGATTCTTGTAGCCTCGGAGCTGTTTGCGAAACCCTAGGAAGGCCCAGCTTTTACTAACTGCAGGCACGCCCGGGGAGGAAACGAGTATGTTCCCCCAGAGAAACAGGCTGCTTGCAAGTGTCGAGGGGAGCTTCTCAGGTGCCCAGTGTGTCCCGTTTGTTTCCCTTCGCAGCTCCCATCCTACAGGTACTTATTCTGGGTGCTAACAAGGGTAGGTGGCTCTGCGGACAAAAGCAGCCTTTTCCCTTTGGAAGTTTGGATTCTAGTGTGTCAGGGGCTGCTTGCCAAACCTTGATGTTGCCCAGCTTCTAGCCTCCGCAGGTACACTTGCGTAGTAAAGGAGCACTTTCTCCCGAGAAACCGTGTTCCTGCCACGCTGGAAGAGAGAGAGTTAAGCCCGCAGTACTCTTTCATCCTGGGAAAGCGCAAGGCCACCCTGAGCCTCAGGGTAGTGCCTAAGTTTCCACCGGGCAAGCTCTGCGTGCCTCGGTTTCCATGAGGTCTCCACCGTTGTTGTGCTTCAATGGAACGCGAGGATAGCTTTCAGGACTCCAAGCACTCTGGCCTCCGCACCGTTTCCCATGCTACCACACGGATTCCCCCCACGTCTCCTCTCTGCATGCTGAGCAAAAAGCAGCCGTGTAGGTTCTTCGGAACACTTCTTCATGCACAGCCCAAGGGGGCACACTGCTCTCTCTCTTCCTTTGGAAACCTAGGTTGCCGCAGCTTGTCCCAACTCACGAAGACAGTCAGAGCCGGTCTCATGTGCTGGGTAACGTGGACTCAGTGAGGACAAGGGCCCTACCTGCACTCAGAAAAACACTCTGCTCAACCTTCCATCCAGGAGCTCACACCAACTGGCGCGTGTGTTTAGCAGGACGTCAATGTGAGGTTCAAGCTGAGCAAAGAGCACAATTCCTCCTTTACCCTGCCAGTCCCCGGAAGACGTAGAGCTAACTAGGCCTCGTCAGGCCAGCTCTCCTTCAGGGTTCTTGCCACACTACGAACCCGGCTCAGTAAAAGGTACTTAGCGAAGTTCCCCGGATTTCGCCATGCTCTCCCTCGGCAGTTCCACTACTGCAGGGACTCATGTTTGCTGTGAACTAGGATAGGTGGCCGTGCTTCGAAAAGCACTCTTTTCCACTTTGGAAATGTGGATTCTTGTAGCCCAGGAGCTGTTTGCGAAACCGTAGGAAAACCCAGCTTATACTCACTGCAGGCACGCCCGGGGAGGAAACGCGTATGTTCCCCCAGAGAAACAGGCTGCTTGCAAGTGTTGACGGGAGCTTTTCAGGTGCCCAGTGTGTCCTGTTTGTATGCCTTCGCAGCTCCCATCCTGCAGGTACTTATTCTGGGTGCTAACATGGGTAGGTGGCTCTGCGGACAAAAGCAGCCTTTTCCCTTTGGAAGTTTGGATTCTAGTGTCTCAGGGGCTGCTTGCCAAACCTTGATGTTGCCCAGCTTCTAGCCTCCGCAGGTACACTTGCGTAGTAAAGGAGCACTTTCCCCCGAGAAACCGGGTTCCTGCCACGCTGGAAGAGAGTTAAGCCCGCAGTACTCTTTCATCCTGGGAAAGCGCAAGGCCACCCTGAGCCTCAGGGTAGTGCCTAAGTTTCCACCGGGCAAGCTCTGCGTGCCTCGGTTTCCATGAGGTCTCCACCGTTGTTGTGCTTCAATGGAACGCGAGGATAGCTTTCAGGACTCCAAGCACTCTGGCCTCCGCACCGTTTCCCATGCTACCACACGGATTCCCCCCACGTCTCCTCTCTGCCTGCTGAGCAAAAAGCAGCCGTGTAGGTTCTTCGGAACACTTCTTCATGCACAGCCCAAGGGGGCACACTGCTCTCTCTCTTCCTTTGGAAACCTAGGTTGCCGCAGCTTGTCCCAACTCACGAAGACAGTCAGAGCCGGTCTCATGTGCTGGGTAACGTGGACTCAGTGAGGACAAGGGCCCTACCTGCACTCAGAAAAACTCTCTGCTCAGCCTTCCATCCAGGAGCTCACACCGAGTGGCTCTTTGCTTAAGCAGGACGTCAATGTGAGGTTCAAGCTGAGCAAAGAGCACAATTCCTCCTTTACCCTGCTAGGCCCCAGAAGAGGTAGAGCCAACTAGGCCTCGCTCAGGCCAGCCCTCCTTCAGGGATCTTGCCACACTTCGAAGCCTACACAGTAAAAGGTACTTAGCGAAGTTCTCAGGGTTTCGCCAT
Organism: Balaenoptera ricei; assembly: GCF_028023285.1. NCBI lineage: Eukaryota > Metazoa > Chordata > Mammalia > Artiodactyla > Balaenopteridae > Balaenoptera > Balaenoptera ricei. Next base: position 145,448 of record NW_026777557.1, read on the forward strand.
GCTCTCCCTCGGCAGCTCCACTACTGCAGGGACTCATGTTTGCTATGAACTAGGATAGGTGGCCCTGCTTCGAAAAGCAGTCTTTTCCCCTTTGGAAACCTGGATTCTTGTAGCCTCGGAGCTGTTTGCGAAACCCTAGGAAGGCCCAGCTTTTACTCACTGCAGGCACGCCCGGGGAGGAAACGAGTATGTTCCCCCAGAGAAACAGGCTGCTTGCAAGTGTCGAGGGGAGCTTCTCAGGTGCCCAGTGTGTCCCGTTTGTTTCCCTTCGCAGCTCCCATCCTACAGGTACTTATTCTGGGTGCTAACAAGGGTAGGTGGCTCTGCGGACAAAAGCAGCCTTTTCCCTTTGGAAGTTTGGATTCTAGTGTCTCAGGGGCTGCTTGCCAAACCTTGATGTTGCCCAGCTTCTAGCCTCCGCAGGTACACTTGCGTAGTAAAGGAGCACTTTCCCCCGAGAAACCGGGTTCCTGCCACGCTGGAAGAGAGTTAAGCCCGCAGTACTCTTTCATCCTGGGAAAGCGCAAGGCCACCCTGAGCCTCAGGGTAGTGCCTAAGTTTCCACCGGGCAAGCTCTGCGTGCCTCGGTTTCCATGAGGTCTCCACCGTTGTTGTGCTTCAATGGAACGCGAGGATAGCTTTCAGGACTCCAAGCACTCTGGCCTCCGCACCGTTTCCCATGCTACCACACGGTTTCCCCCCACGTCTCCTCTTTGCCTGCTGAGCAAAAAGCAGCCGTGTAGGTTCTTCGGAACACTTCTTCATGCACAGCCCAAGGGGGCACACTGCTCTCTCTCTTCCTTTGGAAACCTAGGTTGCCGCAGCTTGTCCCAACTCACGAAGACAGTCAGAGCCGGTCTCATGTGCTGGGTAACGTGGACTCAGTGAGGACAAGGGCCCTACCTGCACTCAGAAAAACTCTCTGCTCAGCCTTCCATCCAGGAGCTCACACCGAGTGGCTCTTTGCTTAAGCAGGACGTCAATGTGAGGTTCAAGCTGAGCAAAGAGCACAATTCCTCCTTTACCCTGCTAGGCCCCGGAAGAGGTAGAGCCAACTAGGCCTCGCTCAGGCCAGCCCTCCTTCAGGGATCTTGCAACACTTCGAAGCCTACACAGTAAAAGGTACTTAGCGAAGTTCCCAGGGTTTCGCCATGCTCTCCCTCGGCAGCTCCACTACTGCAGGGACTCATGTTTGCTATGAACTAGGATAGGTGGCCCTGCTTCGAAAAGCAGTCTTTTCCCCTTTGGAAACCTGGATTCTTGTAGCCTCGGAGCTGTTTGCGAAACCCTAGGAAGGCCCAGCTTTTACTAACTGCAGGCACGCCCGGGGAGGAAACGAGTATGTTCCCCCAGAGAAACAGGCTGCTTGCAAGTGTCGAGGGGAGCTTCTCAGGTGCCCAGTGTGTCCCGTTTGTTTCCCTTCGCAGCTCCCATCCTACAGGTACTTATTCTGGGTGCTAACAAGGGTAGGTGGCTCTGCGGACAAAAGCAGCCTTTTCCCTTTGGAAGTTTGGATTCTAGTGTGTCAGGGGCTGCTTGCCAAACCTTGATGTTGCCCAGCTTCTAGCCTCCGCAGGTACACTTGCGTAGTAAAGGAGCACTTTCTCCCGAGAAACCGTGTTCCTGCCACGCTGGAAGAGAGAGAGTTAAGCCCGCAGTACTCTTTCATCCTGGGAAAGCGCAAGGCCACCCTGAGCCTCAGGGTAGTGCCTAAGTTTCCACCGGGCAAGCTCTGCGTGCCTCGGTTTCCATGAGGTCTCCACCGTTGTTGTGCTTCAATGGAACGCGAGGATAGCTTTCAGGACTCCAAGCACTCTGGCCTCCGCACCGTTTCCCATGCTACCACACGGATTCCCCCCACGTCTCCTCTCTGCCTGCTGAGCAAAAAGCAGCCGTGTAGGTTCTTCGGAACACTTCTTCATGCACAGCCCAAGGGGGCACACTGCTCTCTCTCTTCCTTTGGAAACCTAGGTTGCCGCAGCTTGTCCCAACTCACGAAGACAGTCAGAGCCGGTCTCATGTGCTGGGTAACGTGGACTCAGTGAGGACAAGGGCCCTACCTGCACTCAGAAAAACACTCTGCTCAACCTTCCATCCAGGAGCTCACACCAACTGGCGCGTGTGTTTAGCAGGACGTCAATGTGAGGTTCAAGCTGAGCAAAGAGCACAATTCCTCCTTTACCCTGCCAGTCCCCGGAAGACGTAGAGCTAACTAGGCCTCGCTCAGGCCAGCTCTCCTTCAGGGTTCTTGCCACACTACGAACCCGGCTCAGTAAAAGGTACTTAGCGAAGTTCCCCGGATTTCGCCATGCTCTCCCTCGGCAGTTCCACTACTGCAGGGACTCATGTTTGCTGTGAACTAGGATAGGTGGCCGTGCTTCGAAAAGCACTCTTTTCCACTTTGGAAATGTGGATTCTTGTAGCCCAGGAGCTGTTTGCGAAACCGTAGGAAAACCCAGCTTATACTCACTGCAGGCACGCCCGGGGAGGAAACGCGTATGTTCCCCCAGAGAAACAGGCTGCTTGCAAGTGTTGACGGGAGCTTTTCAGGTGCCCAGTGTGTCCTGTTTGTATGCCTTCGCAGCTCCCATCCTGCAGGTACTTATTCTGGGTGCTAACATGGGTAGGTGGCTCTGCGGACAAAAGCAGCCTTTTCCCTTTGGAAGTTTGGATTCTAGTGTCTCAGGGGCTGCTTGCCAAACCTTGATGTTGCCCAGCTTCTAGCCTCCGCAGGTACACTTGCGTAGTAAAGGAGCACTTTCCCCCGAGAAACCGGGTTCCTGCCACGCTGGAAGAGAGTTAAGCCCGCAGTACTCTTTCATCCTGGGAAAGCGCAAGGCCACCCTGAGCCTCAGGGTAGTGCCTAAGTTTCCACCGGGCAAGCTCTGCGTGCCTCGGTTTCCATGAGGTCTCCACCGTTGTTGTGCTTCAATGGAACGCGAGGATAGCTTTCAGGACTCCAAGCACTCTGGCCTCCGCACCGTTTCCCATGCTACCACACGGATTCCCCCCACGTCTCCTCTCTGCCTGCTGAGCAAAAAGCAGCCGTGTAGGTTCTTCGGAACACTTCTTCATGCACAGCCCAAGGGGGCACACTGCTCTCTCTCTTCCTTTGGAAACCTAGGTTGCCGCAGCTTGTCCCAACTCACGAAGACAGTCAGAGCCGGTCTCATGTGCTGGGTAACGTGGACTCAGTGAGGACAAGGGCCCTACCTGCACTCAGAAAAACTCTCTGCTCAGCCTTCCATCCAGGAGCTCACACCGAGTGGCTCTTTGCTTAAGCAGGACGTCAATGTGAGGTTCAAGCTGAGCAAAGAGCACAATTCCTCCTTTACCCTGCTAGGCCCCAGAAGAGGTAGAGCCAACTAGGCATCGCTCAGGCCAGCCCTCCTTCAGGGATCTTGCCACACTTCGAAGCCTACACAGTAAAAGGTACTTAGCGAAGTTCTCAGGGTTTCGCCATGCTCTCCCTCGGCAGCTCCACTACTGCAGGGACTCATGTTTGCTATGAACTAGGATAGGTGGCCCTGCTTCGAAAAGCAGTCTTTTCCCCTTTGGAAACCTGGATTCTTGTAGCCTCGGAGCTGTTTGCGAAACCCTAGGAAGGCCCAGCTTTTACTCACTGCAGGCACGCCCGGGGAGGAAACGAGTATGTTCCCCCAGAGAAACAGGCTGCTTGCAAGTGTCGAGGGGAGCTTCTCAGGTGCCCAGTGTGTCCCGTTTGTTTCCCTTCGCAGCTCCCATCCTACAGGTACTTATTCTGGGTGCTAACAAGGGTAGGTGGCTCTGCGGACAAAAGCAGCCTTTTCCCTTTGGAAGTTTGGATTCTAGTGTCTCAGGGGCTGCTTGCCAAACCTTGATGTTGCCCAGCTTCTAGCCTCCGCAGGTACACTTGCGTAGTAAAGGAGCACTTTCCCCCGAGAAACCGGGTTCCTGCCACGCTGGAAGAGAGTTAAGCCCGCAGTACTCTTTCATCCTGGGAAAGCGCAAGGCCACCCTGAGCCTCAGGGTAGTGCCTAAGTTTCCACCGGGCAAGCTCTGCGTGCCTCGGTTTCCATGAGGTCTCCACCGTTGTTGTGCTTCAATGGAACGCGAGGATAGCTTTCAGGACTCCAAGCACTCTGGCCTCCGCACCGTTTCCCATGCTACCACACGGATTCCCCCCACGTCTCCTCTTTGCCTGCTGAGCAAAAAGCAGCCGTGTAGGTTCTTCGGAACACTTCTTCATGCACAGCCCAAGGGGGCACACTGCTCTCTCTCTTCCTTTGGAAACCTAGGTTGCCGCAGCTTGTCCCAACTCACGAAGACAGTCAGAGCCGGTCTCATGTGCTGGGTAACGTGGACTCAGTGAGGACAAGGGCCCTACCTGCACTCAGAAAAACTCTCTGCTCAGCCTTCCATCCAGGAGCTCACACCGAGTGGCTCTTTGCTTAAGCAGGACGTCAATGTGAGTTTCAAGCTGAGCAAAGAGCACAATTCCTCCTTTACCCTGCTAGGCCCCGGAAGAGGTAGAGCCAACTAGGCCTCGCTCAGGCCAGCCCTCCTTCAGGGATCTTGCAACACTTCGAAGCCTACACAGTAAAAGGTACTTAGCGAAGTTCCCAGGGTTTCGCCATGCTCTCCCTCGGCAGCTCCACTACTGCAGGGACTCATGTTTGCTATGAACTAGGATAGGTGGCCCTGCTTCGAAAAGCAGTCTTTTCCCCTTTGGAAACCTGGATTCTTGTAGCCTCGGAGCTGTTTGCGAAACCCTAGGAAGGCCCAGCTTTTACTAACTGCAGGCACGCCCGGGGAGGAAACGAGTATGTTCCCCCAGAGAAACAGGCTGCTTGCAAGTGTCGAGGGGAGCTTCTCAGGTGCCCAGTGTGTCCCGTTTGTTTCCCTTCGCAGCTCCCATCCTACAGGTACTTATTCTGGGTGCTAACAAGGGTAGGTGGCTCTGCGGACAAAAGCAGCCTTTTCCCTTTGGAAGTTTGGATTCTAGTGTGTCAGGGGCTGCTTGCCAAACCTTGATGTTGCCCAGCTTCTAGCCTCCGCAGGTACACTTGCGTAGTAAAGGAGCACTTTCTCCCGAGAAACCGTGTTCCTGCCACGCTGGAAGAGAGAGAGTTAAGCCCGCAGTACTCTTTCATCCTGGGAAAGCGCAAGGCCACCCTGAGCCTCAGGGTAGTGCCTAAGTTTCCACCGGGCAAGCTCTGCGTGCCTCGGTTTCCATGAGGTCTCCACCGTTGTTGTGCTTCAATGGAACGCGAGGATAGCTTTCAGGACTCCAAGCACTCTGGCCTCCGCACCGTTTCCCATGCTACCACACGGATTCCCCCCACGTCTCCTCTCTGCCTGCTGAGCAAAAAGCAGCCGTGTAGGTTCTTCGGAACACTTCTTCATGCACAGCCCAAGGGGGCACACTGCTCTCTCTCTTCCTTTGGAAACCTAGGTTGCCGCAGCTTGTCCCAACTCACGAAGACAGTCAGAGCCGGTCTCATGTGCTGGGTAACGTGGACTCAGTGAGGACAAGGGCCCTACCTGCACTCAGAAAAACACTCTGCTCAACCTTCCATCCAGGAGCTCACACCAACTGGCGCGTGTGTTTAGCAGGACGTCAATGTGAGGTTCAAGCTGAGCAAAGAGCACAATTCCTCCTTTACCCTGCCAGTCCCCGGAAGACGTAGAGCTAACTAGGCCTCGCTCAGGCCAGCTCTCCTTCAGGGTTCTTGCCACACTACGAACCCGGCACAGTAAAAGGTACTTAGCGAAGTTCCCCGGATTTCGCCATGCTCTCCCTCGGCAGTTCCACTACTGCAGGGACTCATGTTTGCTGTGAACTAGAATAGGTGGCCGTGCTTCGAAAAGCACTCTTTTCCACTTTGGAAATGTGGATTCTTGTAGCCCAGGAGCTGTTTGCGAAACCGTAGGAAAACCCAGCTTATACTCACTGCAGGCACGCCCGGGGAGGAAACGCGTATGTTCCCCCAGAGAAACAGGCTGCTTGCAAGTGTCGACGGGAGCTTTTCAGGTGCCCAGTGTGTCCTGTTTGTATGCCTTCGCAGCCCCCATCCTGCAGGTACTTATTCTGGGTGCTAACATGGGTAGGTGGCTCCTCGGACAAAAGCAGCCTTTTCCCTTTGGAAGCTTGGATTCTAGTGTCTCAGGGGCTGCTTTCCAAACCTTGAAGTTGCCCAGGTTTTACCCTCCGCAGGTGCGCTTGCGTTGCAAACGAGCACTTTCCCCCGAGAAACCGTGTTCCTGCCACGCTGGAAGAGAGTTAAGCCCGCAGACCTCTTTCATCCTGGGAAAGCACAAGGCCACCCTGAGCCTCAGGGTAGTGCCTTAGTTTCCACCGGGCAAGCTCTGCGTGCCTCGTTTTCCATGAGGTCTCCACCGTTGTGTTTGAATGGAACGCGAGGATAGCTTTCAGGACTCTAAGCCCTCTGGCCTCGGAACCGTTTCCCATAGTACCACACGGATTCCCCCCACGTCTCCTCTCTGCCTGCTGAGCAAAAAGCAGCCGTGTAGGCCCTTCGGAACACTTCTTCATGCACAGCCCAAGCCGGCACACTGCTCTCTCTCTTCCTTTGGAAACCTAGGTTGCCGCAGCTTGTCCCAACTCACGAAGATAGTCAGAGCCGGTCTCATGTGCTGGGTAACGTGGACTCAGTGAGGACAAGGGCCCTACCTGCACTCAGAAAAACTCTCTGCTCAAACTTCCATCCAGGAGCTCACACCGAGTGGCTCTTTGCTTAAGCAGGACGTCGATGTGAGGTCCAAGCTGAGCAAAGAGCACAATTCCTCCTTTACCCTGCTAGACCACGGAAGAGGTAGAGCCAACTAGGCCTCGCTCAGGCCAGCCCTCCTTCAGGGATCTTGCCACACTTCGAAGCCTGCCCAGTTTAAGAACTTAGAGAAGTTCCCAGGGTTTCGCCTTGCTCTCCCTCGGCAGCTCCACTACTGCAGGGACTCATGTTTGCTATGAACTAGGATAGGTGGCCCTGCTTCGAAAAGCAGTCTTTTCCCCTTTGGAAACCTGGATTCTTGTAGCCTCGGAGCTGTTTGCGAAACCCTAGGAAGGCCCAGCTTTTACTCACTGCAGGCACGCCCGGGGAGGAAACGAGTATGTTCCCCCAGAGAAACAGGCTGCTTGCAAGTGTCGAGGGGAGCTTCTCAGGTGCCCAGTGTGTCCCGTTTGTTTCCCTTCGCAGCTCCCATCCTACAGGTACTTATTCTGGGTGCTAACAAGGGTAGGTGGCTCTGCGGACAAAAGCAGCCTTTTCCCTTTGGAAGTTTGGATTCTAGTGTGTCAGGGGCTGCTTGCCAAACCTTGATGTTGCCCAGCTTCTAGCCTCCGCAGGTACACTTGCGTAGTAAAGGAGCACTTTCTCCCGAGAAACCGTGTTCCTGCCACGCTGGAAGAGAGTTAAGCCCGCAGTACTCTTTCATCCTGGGAAAGCGCAAGGCCACCCTGAGCCTCAGGGTAGTGCCTAAGTTTCCACCGGGCAAGCTCTGCGTGCCTCGGTTTCCATGAGGTCTCCACCGTTGTTGTGCTTCAATGGAACGCGAGGATAGCTTTCAGGACTCCAAGCACTCTGGCCTCCGCACCGTTTCCCATGCTACCACACGGATTCCCCCCACGTCTCCTCTCTGCCTGCTGAGCAAAAAGCAGCCGTGTAGGTTCTTCGGAACACTTCTTCATGCACAGCCCAAGGGGGCACACTGCTCTCTCTCTTCCTTTGGAAACCTAGGTGGCCGCAGCTTGTCCCAACTCACGAAGACAGTCAGAGCCGGTCTCATGTGCTGGGTAACGTGGACTCAGTGAGGACAAGGGCCCTACCTGCACTCAGAAAAACTCTCTGCTCAGCCTTCCATCCAGGAGCTCACACCGAGTGGCTCTTTGCTTAAGCAGGACGTCAATGTGAGGTTCAAGCTGAGCAAAGAGCACAATTCCTCCTTTACCCTGCTAGGCCCCGGAAGAGGTAGAGCCAACTAGGCCTCGCTCAGGCCAGCCCTCCTTCAGGGATCTTGCAACACTTCGAAGCCTACACAGTAAAAGGTACTTAGCGAAGTTCCCAGGGTTTCGCCATGCTCTCCCTCGGCAGCTCCACTACTGCAGGGACTCATGTTTGCTATGAACTAGGATAGGTGGCCCTGCTTCGAAAAGCAGTCTTTTCCCCTTTGGAAACCTGGATTCTTGTAGCCTCGGAGCTGTTTGCGAAACCCTAGGAAGGCCCAGCTTTTACTAACTGCAGGCACGCCCGGGGAGGAAACGAGTATGTTCCCCCAGAGAAACAGGCTGCTTGCAAGTGTCGAGGGGAGCTTCTCAGGTGCCCAGTGTGTCCCGTTTGTTTCCCTTCGCAGCTCCCATCCTACAGGTACTTATTCTGGGTGCTAACAAGGGTAGGTGGCTCTGCGGACAAAAGCAGCCTTTTCCCTTTGGAAGTTTGGATTCTAGTGTGTCAGGGGCTGCTTGCCAAACCTTGATGTTGCCCAGCTTCTAGCCTCCGCAGGTACACTTGCGTAGTAAAGGAGCACTTTCTCCCGAGAAACCGTGTTCCTGCCACGCTGGAAGAGAGAGAGTTAAGCCCGCAGTACTCTTTCATCCTGGGAAAGCGCAAGGCCACCCTGAGCCTCAGGGTAGTGCCTAAGTTTCCACCGGGCAAGCTCTGCGTGCCTCGGTTTCCATGAGGTCTCCACCGTTGTTGTGCTTCAATGGAACGCGAGGATAGCTTTCAGGACTCCAAGCACTCTGGCCTCCGCACCGTTTCCCATGCTACCACACGGATTCCCCCCACGTCTCCTCTCTGCCTGCTGAGCAAAAAGCAGCCGTGTAGGTTCTTCGGAACACTTCTTCATGCACAGCCCAAGGGGGCACACTGCTCTCTCTCTTCCTTTGGAAACCTAGGTTGCCGCAGCTTGTCCCAACTCACGAAGACAGTCAGAGCCGGTCTCATGTGCTGGGTAACGTGGACTCAGTGAGGACAAGGGCCCTACCTGCACTCAGAAAAACACTCTGCTCAGCCTTCCATCCAGGAGCTCACACCAACTGGCGCGTGTGTTTAGCAGGACGTCAATGTGAGGTTCAAGCTGAGCAAAGAGCACAATTCCTCCTTTACCCTGCCAGTCCCCGGAAGACGTAGAGCTAACTAGGCCTCGCTCAGGCCAGCTCTCCTTCAGGGTTCTTGCCACACTACGAACCCGGCACAGTAAAAGGTACTTAGCGAAGTTCCCCGGATTTCGCCATGCTCTCCCTCGGCAGTTCCACTACTGCAGGGACTCATGTTTGCTGTGAACTAGAATAGGTGGCCGTGCTTCGAAAAGCACTCTTTTCCACTTTGGAAATGTGGATTCTTGTAGCCCAGGAGCTGTTTGCGAAACCGTAGGAAAACCCAGCTTATACTCACTGCAGGCACGCCCGGGGAGGAAACGCGTATGTTCCCCCAGAGAAACAGGCTGCTTGCAAGTGTCGACGGGAGCTTTTCAGGTGCCCAGTGTGTCCTGTTTGTATGCCTTCGCAGCCCCCATCCTGCAGGTACTTATTCTGGGTGCTAACATGGGTAGGTGGCTCCTCGGACAAAAGCAGCCTTTTCCCTTTGGAAGCTTGGATTCTAGTGTCTCAGGGGCTGCTTTCCAAACCTTGAAGTTGCCCAGGTTTTACCCTCCGCAGGTGCGCTTGCGTTGCAAACGAGCACTTTCCCCCGAGAAACCGTGTTCCTGCCACGCTGGAAGAGAGTTAAGCCCGCAGACCTCTTTCATCCTGGGAAAGCACAAGGCCACCCTGAGCCTCAGGGTAGTGCCTTAGTTTCCACCGGGCAAGCTCTGCGTGCCTCGTTTTCCATGAGGTCTCCACCGTTGTGTTTGAATGGAACGCGAGGATAGCTTTCAGGACTCTAAGCCCTCTGGCCTCGGAACCGTTTCCCATAGTACCACACGGATTCCCCCCACGTCTCCTCTCTGCCTGCTGAGCAAAAAGCAGCCGTGTAGGCCCTTCGGAACACTTCTTCATGCACAGCCCAAGGGGGCACACTGCTCTCTCTCTTCCTTTGGAAACCTAGGTTGCCGCAGCTTGTCCCAACTCACGAAGATAGTCAGAGCCGGTCTCATGTGCTGGGTAACGTGGACTCAGTGAGGACAAGGGCCCTACCTGCACTCAGAAAAACTCTCTGCTCAAACTTCCATCCAGGAGCTCACACCGAGTGGCTCTTTGCTTAAGCAGGACGTCGATGTGAGGTCCAAGCTGAGCAAAGAGCACAATTCCTCCTTTACCCTGCTAGACCACGGAAGAGGTAGAGCCAACTAGGCCTCGCTCAGGCCAGCCCTCCTTCAGGGATCTTGCCACACTTCGAAGCCTGCCCAGTTTAAGAACTTAGAGAAGTTCCCAGGGTTTCGCCTTGCTCTCCCTCGGCAGCTCCACTACTGCAGGGACTCATGTTTGCTATGAACTAGGATAGGTGGCCCTGCTTCGAAAAGCAGTCTTTTCCCCTTTGGAAACCTGGATTCTTGTAGCCTCGGAGCTGTTTGCGAAACCCTAGGGAGGCCCAGCTTTTACTCACTGCAGGCACGCCCGGGGAGGAAACGAGTATGTTCCCCCAGAGAAACAGGCTGCTTGCAAGTGTCGAGGGGAGCTTCTCAGGTGCCCAGTGTGTCCCGTTTGTTTCCCTTCGCAGCTCCCATCCTACAGGTACTTATTCTGGGTGCTAACAGGGTAGGTGGCTCTGCGGACAAAAGCAGCCTTTTCCCTTTGGAAGTTTGGATTCTAGTGTCTCAGGGGCTGCTTGCCAAACCTTGATGTTGCCCAGCTTCTAGCCTCCGCAGGTACACTTGCGTAGTAAAGGAGCACTTTCTCCCGAGAAACCGTGTTCCTGCCACGCTGGAAGAGAGTTAAGCCCGCAGTACTCTTTCATCCTGGGAAAGCGCAAGGCCACCCTGAGCCACAGGGTAGTGCCTAAGTTTCCACCGGGCAAGCTCTGCGTGCCTCGGTTTCCATGAGGTCTCCACCGTTGTTGTGCTTCAATGGAACGCGAGGATAGCTTTCAGGACTCCAAGCACTCTGGCCTCCTCACCGTTTCCCATGCTACCACACGGATTCCCCCCACGTCTCCTCTCTGCGTGCTGAGCAAAAAGCAGCCGTGTAGGTTCTTCGGAACACTTCTTCATGCACAGCCCAAGGGGGCACACTGCTCTCTCTCTTCCTTTGGAAACCTAGGTTGCCGCAGCTTGTCCCAACTCACGAAGACAGTCAGAGCCGGTCTCATGTGCTGGGTAACGTGGACTCAGTGAGGACAAGGGCCCTACCTGCACTCAGAAAAACTCTCTGCTCAGCCTTCCATCCAGGAGCTCACACCGAGTGGCTCTTTGCTTAAGCAGGACGTCGATGTGAGGTCCAAGCTGAGCAAAGAGCACAATTCCTCCTTTACCCTGCTAGACCACGGAAGAGGTAGAGCCAACTAGGCCTCGCTCAGGCCAGCCCTCCTTCAGGGATCTTGCCACACTACGAAGCCGTCACAGTAAAAGGTACTTAGCGAAGTTCCCAGGGTTTCGCCATCCTCTCCCTCGGCAGCTCCACTACTGCAGGGACTCATGTTTGCTATGAACTAGGATAGGTGGCCCTGCTTCGAAAAGCAGTCTTTTCCCCTTTGGAAACCTGGATTCTTGTACCCTCGGAGCTGTTTGCGAAACCCTAGGAAGGCCCAGCTTTTATTCACTGCAGGCACGCCCGGGGAGGAAACGAGTATGTTCCCCCAGAGAAACAGGCTGCTTGCAAGTGTCGAGGGGAGCTTCTCAGGTGCCTAGTGTGTCCCGTTTGTTTCCCTTCGCAGCTCCCATCCTACAGGTACTTATTCTGGGTGCTAACAAGGGTAGGTGGCTCTGTGGACAAAAGCAGCCTTTTCCCTTTGGAAGTTTGGATTCTAGTGTCTCAGGGGCTGCTTGCCAAACCTTGATGTTGCCCAGCTTCTAGCCTCCGCAGGTACACTTGCGTAGTAAAGGAGCACTTTCTCCCGAGAAACCGTGTTCCTGCCACGCTGGAAGAGAGTTAAGCCAGCAGTACTCTTTCATCCTGGGAAAGCGCAAGGCCACCCTGAGCCTCAGGGTAGTGCCTAAGTTTCCACCGGGCAAGCTCTGCGTGCCTCGGTTTCCATGAGGTCTCCACCGTTGTTGTGCTTCAATGGAACGCGAGGATAGCTTTCAGGACTCCAAGCACTCTGGCCTCCGCACCGTTTCCCATGCTACCACACGGATTCCCCCCACGTCTCCTCTCTGCCTGCTGAGCAAAAAGCAGCCGTGTAGGTTCTTCGGAACACTTCTTCATGCACAGCCCAAGGGGGCACACTGCTCTCTCTCTTCCTTTGGAAACCTAGGTTGCCGCAGCTTGTCCCAACTCACGAAGACAGTCAGAGCCGGTCTCATGTGCTGGGTAACGTGGACTCAGTGAGGACAAGGGCCCTACCTGCACTCAGAAAAACTCTCTGCTCAGCCTTCCATCCAGGAGCTCACACCGAGTGGCTCTTTGCTTAAGCAGGACGTCGATGTGAGGTCCAAGCTGAGCAAAGAGCACAATTCCTCCTTTACCCTGCTAGACCACGGAAGAGGTAGAGCCAACTAAGCCTCGCTCAGGCCAGCCCTCCTTCAGGGATCTTGCCACACTACGAAGCCGTCACAGTAAAAGGTACTTAGCGAAGTTCCCAGGGTTTCGCCATCCTCTCCCTCGGCAGCTCCACTACTGCAGGGACTCATGTTTGCTATGAACTAGGATAGGTGGCCCTGCTTCGAAAAGCAGTCTTTTCCCCTTTGGAAACCTGGATTCTTGTACCCTCGGAGCTGTTTGCGAAACCCTAGGAAGGCCCAGCTTTTATTCACTGCAGGCACGCCCGGGGAGGAAACGAGTATGTTCCCCCAGAGAAACAGGCTGCTTGCAAGTGTCGAGGGGAGCTTCTCAGGTGCCTAGTGTGTCCCGTTTGTTTCCCTTCGCAGCTCCCATCCTACAGGTACTTATTCTGGGTGCTAACAAGGGTAGGTGGCTCTGTGGACAAAAGCAGCCTTTTCCCTTTGGAAGTTTGGATTCTAGTGTCTCAGGGGCTGCTTGCCAAACCTTGATGTTGCCCAGCTTCTAGCCTCCGCAGGTACACTTGCGTAGTAAAGGAGCACTTTCCCCCGAGAAACCGTGTTCCTGCCACGCTGGAAGAGAGTTAAGCCCGCAGTACTCTTTCATCCTGGGAAAGCGCAAGGCCACCCTGAGCCACAGGGTAGTGCCTAAGTTTCCACCGGGCAAGCTCTGCGTGCCTCGGTTTCCATGAGGTCTCCACCGTTGTTGTGCTTCAATGGAACGCGAGGATAGCTTTCAGGACTCCAAGCACTCTGGCCTCCGCACCGTTTCCCATGCTACCACACGGATTCCCCCCGCGTCTCCTCTCTGCCTGCTGAGCAAAAAGCAGCCGTGTAGGTTCTTCGGAACACTTCTTCATGCACAGCCCAAGGGGGCACACTGCTCTCTCTCTTCCTTTGGAAACCTAGGTTGCCGCAGCTTGTCCCAACTCACGAAGACAGTCAGAGCCGGTCTCATGTGCTGGGTAACGTGGACTCAGTGAGGACAAGGGCCCTACCTGCACTCAGAAAAACTCTCTGCTCAGCCTTCCATCCAGGAGCTCACACCGAGTGGCTCTTTGCTTAAGCAGGACGTCAATGTGAGGTTCAAGCTGAGCAAAGAGCACAATTCCTCCTTTACCCTGCTAGGCCCCGGAAGAGGTAGAGCCAACTAAGCCTCGCTCAGGCCAGCCCTCCTTCAGGGATCTTGCCACACTACGAAGCCGTCACAGTAAAAGGTACTTAGCGAATTTCCCAGGGTTTCGCCATGCTCTCCCTCGGCAGCTCCACTACTGCAGGGACTCATGTTTGCTATGAACTAGGATAGGTGGCCCTGCTTCGAAAAGCAGTCTTTTCCCCTTTGGAAACCTGGATTCTTGTACCCTCGGAGCTGTTTGCGAAACCCTAGGAAGGCCCAGCTTTTATTCACTGCAGGCACGCCCGGGGAGGAAACGAGTATGTTCCCCCAGAGAAACAGGCTGCTTGCAAGTGTCGAGAGGAGCTTCTCAGGTGCCTAGTGTGTCCCGTTTGTTTCCCTTCGCAGCTCCCATCCTACAGGTACTTATTCTGGGTGCTAACAAGGGTAGGTGGCTCTGCGGACAAAAGCAGCCTTTTCCCTTTGGAAGTTTGGATTCTAGTGTCTCAGGGGCTGCTTGCCAAACCTTGATGTTGCCCAGCTTCTAGCCTCCGCAGGTACACTTGCGTAGTAAAGGAGCACTTTCTCCCGAGAAACCGTGTTCCTGCCACGCTGGAAGAGAGTTAAGCCAGCAGGACTCTTTCATCCTGGGAAAGGGCAAGGCCACCCTGAGCCTCAGGGTAGTGCCTAATTTTCCACCGGGCAAGCTCTGCGTGCCTCGGTTTCCATGAGGTCTCCACCGTTGTTGTGCTTCAATGGAACGCGAGGATAGCTTTCAGGACTCCAAGCACTCTGGCCTCCGCACCGTTTCCCATGCTACCACACGGATTCCCCCCACGTCTCCTCTCTGCCTGCTGAGCAAAAAGCAGCCGTGTAGGTTCTTCGGAACACTTCTTCATGCACAGCCCAAGGGGGCACACTGCTCTCTCTCTTCCTTTGGAAACCTAGGTGGCCGCAGCTTCTCCCAACTCACGAAGACAGTCAGAGCCGGTCTCATGTGCTGGGTAACGTGGACTCAGTGAGGACAAGGGCCCTACCTGCACTCAGAAAAACTCTCTGCTCAGCCTTCCATCCAGGAGCTCACACCGAGTGGCTCTTTGCTTAAGCAGGACGTCGATGTGAGGTCCAAGCTGAGCAAAGAGCACAATTCCTCCTTTACCCTGCTAGACCACGGAAGAGGTAGAGCCAACTAGGCCTCGCTCAGGCCAGCCCTCCTTCAGGGATCTTGCCACACTTCGAAGCCTGCCCAGTTTAAGAACTTAGAGAAGTTCCCAGGGATTCGCCTTGCTCTCCCTCGGCAGCTCCACTACTGCAGGGACTCATGTTTGCTATGAACTAGGATAGGTGGCCCTGCTTCGAAAAGCAGTCTTTTCCCCTTTGGAAACCTGGATTCTTGTAGCCTCGGAGCTGTTTGCGAAACCCTAGGAAGGCCCAGCTTTTACTAACTGCAGGCACGCCCGGGGAGGAAACGAGTATGTTCCCCCAGAGAAACAGGCTGCTTGCAAGTGTCGAGGGGAGCTTCTCAGGTGCCCAGGGTGTCCTGTTTGTATCCCTTCGCAGCTCCCATCCTGCAGGTACTTATGTTGGGTGCGAAGAAGTGTAGGTGGCTCTGCGGACAAAAGCAGCCTTTTCCCTTTGGAAGTTTGGATTCTAGTGTCTCAGGGGCTGCTTGCCAAACCTTGATGTTGCCCAGCTTCTAGCCTCCGCAGGTACACTTGCGTAGTAAAGGAGCACTTTCCCCCGAGAAACCGTGTTCCTGCCACGCTGGAAGAGAGTTAAGCCCGCAGTACTCTTTCATCCTGGGAAAGCGCAAGGCCACCCTGAGCCTCAGGGTAGTGCCTAAGTTTCCACCGGGCAAGCTCTGCGTGCCTCGGTTTCCATGAGGTCTCCACCGTTGTTGTGCTTCAATGGAACGCGAGGATAGCTTTCAGGACTCCAAGCACTCTGGCCTCCGCACCGTTTCCCATGCTACCACACGGATTCCCCCCACGTCTCCTCTCTGCCTGCTGAGCAAAAAGCAGCCGTGTAGGTTCTTCGGAACACTTCTTCATGCACAGCCCAAGGGGGCACACTGCTCTCTCTCTTCCTTTGGAAACCTAGGTTGCCGCAGCTTGTCCCAACTCACGAAGACAGTCAGAGCCGGTCTCATGTGCTGGGTAACGTGGACTCAGTGAGGACAAGGGCCCTACCTGCACTCAGAAAAACTCTCTGCTCAGCCTTCCATCCAGGAGCTCACACCGAGTGGCTCTTTGCTTAAGCAGGACGTCAATGTGAGGTTCAAGCTGAGCAAAGAGCACAATTCCTCCTTTACCCTGCTAGGCCCCGGAAGAGGTAGAGCCAACTAGGCCTCGCTCAGGCCAGCCCTCCTTCAGGGATCTTGCAACACTTCGAAGCCTACACAGTAAAAGGTACTTAGCGAAGTTCCCAGGGTTTCGCCATGCTCTCCCTCGGCAGCTCCACTACTGCAGGGACTCATGTTTGCTATGAACTAGGATAGGTGGCCCTGCTTCGAAAAGCAGTCTTTTCCCCTTTGGAAACCTGGATTCTTGTTGCCTCGGAGCTGTTTGCGAAACCCTAGGAAGGCCCAGCTTTTACTAACTGCAGGCACGCCCGGGGAGGAAACGAGTATGTTCCCCCAGAGAAACAGGCTGCTTGCAAGTGTCGAGGGGAGCTTCTCAGGTGCCCAGTGTGTCCCGTTTGTTTCCCTTCGCAGCTCCCATCCTACAGGTACTTATTCTGGGTGCTAACAAGGGTAGGTGGCTCTGCGGACAAAAGCAGCCTTTTCCCTTTGGAAGTTTGGATTCTAGTGTGTCAGGGGCTGCTTGCCAAACCTTGATGTTGCCCAGCTTCTAGCCTCCGCAGGTACACTTGCGTAGTAAAGGAGCACTTTCTCCCGAGAAACCGTGTTCCTGCCACGCTGGAAGAGAGAGAGTTAAGCCCGCAGTACTCTTTCATCCTGGGAAAGCGCAAGGCCACCCTGAGCCTCAGGGTAGTGCCTAAGTTTCCACCGGGCAAGCTCTGCGTGCCTCGGTTTCCATGAGGTCTCCACCGTTGTTGTGCTTCAATGGAACGCGAGGATAGCTTTCAGGACTCCAAGCACTCTGGCCTCCGCACCGTTTCCCATGCTACCACACGGATTCCCCCCACGTCTCCTCTCTGCATGCTGAGCAAAAAGCAGCCGTGTAGGTTCTTCGGAACACTTCTTCATGCACAGCCCAAGGGGGCACACTGCTCTCTCTCTTCCTTTGGAAACCTAGGTTGCCGCAGCTTGTCCCAACTCACGAAGACAGTCAGAGCCGGTCTCATGTGCTGGGTAACGTGGACTCAGTGAGGACAAGGGCCCTACCTGCACTCAGAAAAACTCTCTGCTCAGCCTTCCATCCAGGAGCTCACACCGAGTGGCTCTTTGCTTAAGCAGGACGTCGATGTGAGGTCCAAGCTGAGCAAAGAGCACAATTCCTCCTTTACCCTGCTAGACCACGGAAGAGGTAGAGCCAACTAGGCCTCGCTCAGGCCAGCCCTCCTTCAGGGATCTTGCCACACTACGAAGCCGTCACAGTAAAAGGTACTTAGCGAAGTTCCCAGGGTTTCGCCATCCTCTCCCTCGGCAGCTCCACTACTGCAGGGACTCATGTTTGCTATGAACTAGGATAGGTGGCCCTGCTTCGAAAAGCAGTCTTTTCCCCTTTGGAAACCTGGATTCTTGTACCCTCGGAGCTGTTTGCGAAACCCTAGGAAGGCCCAGCTTTTATTCACTGCAGGCACGCCCGGGGAGGAAACGAGTATGTTCCCCCAGAGAAACAGGCTGCTTGCAAGTGTCGAGGGGAGCTTCTCAGGTGCCTAGTGTGTCCCGTTTGTTTCCCTTCGCAGCTCCCATCCTACAGGTACTTATTCTGGGTGCTAACAAGGGTAGGTGGCTCTGTGGACAAAAGCAGCCTTTTCCCTTTGGAAGTTTGGATTCTAGTGTCTCAGGGGCTGCTTGCCAAACCTTGATGTTGCCCAGCTTCTAGCCTCCGCAGGTACACTTGCGTAGTAAAGGAGCACTTTCTCCCGAGAAACCGTGTTCCTGCCACGCTGGAAGAGAGTTAAGCCAGCAGGACTCTTTCATCCTGGGAAAGGGCAAGGCCACCCTGAGCCTCAGGGTAGTGCCTAAGTTTCCACCGGGCAAGCTCTGCGTGCCTCGGTTTCCATGAGGTCTCCACCGTTGTTGTGCTTCAATGGAACGCGAGGATAGCTTTCAGGACTCCAAGCACTCTGGCCTCCGCACCGTTTCCCATGCTACCACACGGATTCCCCCCACGTCTCCTCTCTGCCTGCTGAGCAAAAAGCAGCCGTGTAGGTTCTTCGGAACACTTCTTCATGCACAGCCCAAGGGGGCACACTGCTCTCTCTCTTCCTTTGGAAACCTAGGTGGCCGCAGCTTGTCCCAACTCACGAAGACAGTCAGAGCCGGTCTCATGTGCTGGGTAACGTGGACTCAGTGAGGACAAGGGCCCTACCTGCACTCAGAAAAACACTCTGCTCAACCTTCCATCCAGGAGCTCACACCAACTGGCGCGTGTGTTTAGCAGGACGTCAATGTGAGGTTCAAGCTGAGCAAAGAGCACAATTCCTCCTTTACCCTGCTAGGCCCCGGAAGAGGTAGAGCCAACTAGGCCTCGCTCAGGCCAGCCCTCCTTCAGGGATCTTGCAACACTTCGAAGCCTACACAGTAAAAGGTACTTAGCGAAGTTCTCAGGGTTTCGCCATGCTCTCCCTCGGCAGCTCCACTACTCCAGGGACTCATGTTTGCTATGAACTAGGATAGGTGGCCCTGCTTCGAAAAGCAGTCTTTTCCCCTTTGGAAACCTGGATTCTTGTAGCCTCGGAGCTGTTTGCGAAACCCTAGGAAGGCCCAGCTTTTACTCACTGCAGGCACGCCCGGGGAGGAAACGAGTATGTTCCCCCAGAGAAACAGGCTGCTTGCAAGTGTCAAGGGGAGCTTCTCAGGTGCCCAGTGTGTCCCGTTTGTTTCCCTTCGCAGCTCCCATCCTACAGGTACTTATTCTGGGTGCTAACAAGGGTAGGTGGCTCTGCGGACAAAAGCAGCCTTTTCCCTTTGGAAGTTTGGATTCTAGTGTCTCAGGGGCTGCTTGCCAAACCTTGATGTTGCCCAGCTTCTAGCCTCCGCAGGTACACTTGCGTAGTAAAGGAGCACTTTCTCCCGAGAAACCGTGTTCCTGCCACGCTGGAAGAGAGTTAAGCCCGCAGTACTCTTTCATCCTGGGAAAGCGCAAGGCCACCCTGAGCCTCAGGGTAGTGCCTAAGTTTCCACCGGGCAAGCTCTGCGTGCCTCGGTTTCCATGAGGTCTCCACTGTTGTTGTGCTTCAATGTAACGCGAGGATAGCTTTCAGGACTCCAAGCACTCTGGCCTCCGCACCGTTTCCCATGCTACCACACGGATTCCCCCCACGTCTCCTCTCTGCCTGCTGAGCAAAAAGCAGCCGTGTAGGTTCTTCGGAACACTTCTTCATGCACAGCCCAAGGGGGCACACTGCTCTCTCTCTTCCTTTGGAAACCTAGGTGGCCGCAGCTTGTCCCAACTCACGAAGACAGTCAGAGCCGGTCTCATGTGCTGGGTAACGTGGACTCAGTGAGGACAAGGGCCCTACCTGCACTCAGAAAAACACTCTGCTCAACCTTCCATCCAGGAGCTCACACCGAGTGGCTCTTTGCTTAAGCAGGACGTCGATGTGAGGTCCAAGCTGAGCAAAGAGCACAATTCCTCCTTTACCCTGCTAGACCACGGAAGAGGTAGAGCCAACTAAGCCTCGCTCAGGCCAGCCCTCCTTCAGGGATCTTGCCACACTTCGAAGCCTACACAGTAAAAGGTACTTAGCGAAGTTCTCAGGGTTTCGCCATGCTCTCCCTCGGCAGCTCCACTACTGCAGGGACTCATGTTTGCTATGAACTAGGATAGGTGGCCCTGCTTCGAAAAGCAGTCTTTTCCCCTTTGGAAACCTGGATTCTTGTAGCCTCGGAGCTGTTTGCGAAACCCTAGGAAGGCCCAGCTTTTACTCACTGCAGGCACGCCCGGGGAGGAAACGAGTATGTTCCCCCAGAGAAACAGGCTGCTTGCAAGTGTCGAGGGGAGCTTCTCAGGTGCCCAGTGTGTCCCGTTTGTTTCCCTTCGCAGCTCCCATCCTACAGGTACTTATTCTGGGTGCTAACAAGGGTAGGTGGCTCTGCGGACAAAAGCAGCCTTTTCCCTTTGGAAGTTTGGATTCTAGTGTCTCAGGGGCTGCTTGCCAAACCTTGATGTTGCCCAGCTTCTAGCCTCCGCAGGTACACTTGCGTAGTAAAGGAGCACTTTCCCCCGAGAAACCGGGTTCCTGCCACGCTGGAAGAGAGTTAAGCCCGCAGTACTCTTTCATCCTGGGAAAGCGCAAGGCCACCCTGAGCCTCAGGGTAGTGCCTAAGTTTCCACCGGGCAAGCTCTGCGTGCCTCGGTTTCCATGAGGTCTCCACCGTTGTTGTGCTTCAATGGAACGCGAGGATAGCTTTCAGGACTCCAAGCACTCTGGCCTCCGCACCGTTTCCCATGCTACCACACGGATTCCCCCCACGTCTCCTCTTTGCCTGCTGAGCAAAAAGCAGCCGTGTAGGTTCTTCGGAACACTTCTTCATGCACAGCCCAAGGGGGCACACTGCTCTCTCTCTTCCTTTGGAAACCTAGGTTGCCGCAGCTTGTCCCAACTCACGAAGACAGTCAGAGCCGGTCTCATGTGCTGGGTAACGTGGACTCAGTGAGGACAAGGGCCCTACCTGCACTCAGAAAAACTCTCTGCTCAGCCTTCCATCCAGGAGCTCACACCGAGTGGCTCTTTGCTTAAGCAGGACGTCAATGTGAGTTTCAAGCTGAGCAAAGAGCACAATTCCTCCTTTACCCTGCTAGGCCCCGGAAGAGGTAGAGCCAACTAGGCCTCGCTCAGGCCAGCCCTCCTTCAGGGATCTTGCAACACTTCGAAGCCTACACAGTAAAAGGTACTTAGCGAAGTTCCCAGGGTTTCGCCATGCTCTCCCTCGGCAGCTCCACTACTGCAGGGACTCATGTTTGCTATGAACTAGGATAGGTGGCCCTGCTTCGAAAAGCAGTCTTTTCCCCTTTGGAAACCTGGATTCTTGTAGCCTCGGAGCTGTTTGCGAAACCCTAGGAAGGCCCAGCTTTTACTAACTGCAGGCACGCCCGGGGAGGAAACGAGTATGTTCCCCCAGAGAAACAGGCTGCTTGCAAGTGTCGAGGGGAGCTTCTCAGGTGCCCAGTGTGTCCCGTTTGTTTCCCTTCGCAGCTCCCATCCTACAGGTACTTATTCTGGGTGCTAACAAGGGTAGGTGGCTCTGCGGACAAAAGCAGCCTTTTCCCTTTGGAAGTTTGGATTCTAGTGTGTCAGGGGCTGCTTGCCAAACCTTGATGTTGCCCAGCTTCTAGCCTCCGCAGGTACACTTGCGTAGTAAAGGAGCACTTTCTCCCGAGAAACCGTGTTCCTGCCACGCTGGAAGAGAGAGAGTTAAGCCCGCAGTACTCTTTCATCCTGGGAAAGCGCAAGGCCACCCTGAGCCTCAGGGTAGTGCCTAAGTTTCCACCGGGCAAGCTCTGCGTGCCTCGGTTTCCATGAGGTCTCCACCGTTGTTGTGCTTCAATGGAACGCGAGGATAGCTTTCAGGACTCCAAGCACTCTGGCCTCCGCACCGTTTCCCATGCTACCACACGGATTCCCCCCACGTCTCCTCTCTGCCTGCTGAGCAAAAAGCAGCCGTGTAGGTTCTTCGGAACACTTCTTCATGCACAGCCCAAGGGGGCACACTGCTCTCTCTCTTCCTTTGGAAACCTAGGTTGCCGCAGCTTGTCCCAACTCACGAAGACAGTCAGAGCCGGTCTCATGTGCTGGGTAACGTGGACTCAGTGAGGACAAGGGCCCTACCTGCACTCAGAAAAACACTCTGCTCAACCTTCCATCCAGGAGCTCACACCAACTGGCGCGTGTGTTTAGCAGGACGTCAATGTGAGGTTCAAGCTGAGCAAAGAGCACAATTCCTCCTTTACCCTGCCAGTCCCCGGAAGACGTAGAGCTAACTAGGCCTCGCTCAGGCCAGCTCTCCTTCAGGGTTCTTGCCACACTACGAACCCGGCACAGTAAAAGGTACTTAGCGAAGTTCCCCGGATTTCGCCATGCTCTCCCTCGGCAGTTCCACTACTGCAGGGACTCATGTTTGCTGTGAACTAGAATAGGTGGCCGTGCTTCGAAAAGCACTCTTTTCCACTTTGGAAATGTGGATTCTTGTAGCCCAGGAGCTGTTTGCGAAACCGTAGGAAAACCCAGCTTATACTCACTGCAGGCACGCCCGGGGAGGAAACGCGTATGTTCCCCCAGAGAAACAGGCTGCTTGCAAGTGTCGACGGGAGCTTTTCAGGTGCCCAGTGTGTCCTGTTTGTATGCCTTCGCAGCCCCCATCCTGCAGGTACTTATTCTGGGTGCTAACATGGGTAGGTGGCTCCTCGGACAAAAGCAGCCTTTTCCCTTTGGAAGCTTGGATTCTAGTGTCTCAGGGGCTGCTTTCCAAACCTTGAAGTTGCCCAGGTTTTACCCTCCGCAGGTGCGCTTGCGTTGCAAACGAGCACTTTCCCCCGAGAAACCGTGTTCCTGCCACGCTGGAAGAGAGTTAAGCCCGCAGACCTCTTTCATCCTGGGAAAGCACAAGGCCACCCTGAGCCTCAGGGTAGTGCCTTAGTTTCCACCGGGCAAGCTCTGCGTGCCTCGTTTTCCATGAGGTCTCCACCGTTGTGTTTGAATGGAACGCGAGGATAGCTTTCAGGACTCTAAGCCCTCTGGCCTCGGAACCGTTTCCCATAGTACCACACGGATTCCCCCCACGTCTCCTCTCTGCCTGCTGAGCAAAAAGCAGCCGTGTAGGCCCTTCGGAACACTTCTTCATGCACAGCCCAAGCCGGCACACTGCTCTCTCTCTTCCTTTGGAAACCTAGGTTGCCGCAGCTTGTCCCAACTCACGAAGATAGTCAGAGCCGGTCTCATGTGCTGGGTAACGTGGACTCAGTGAGGACAAGGGCCCTACCTGCACTCAGAAAAACTCTCTGCTCAAACTTCCATCCAGGAGCTCACACCGAGTGGCTCTTTGCTTAAGCAGGACGTCGATGTGAGGTCCAAGCTGAGCAAAGAGCACAATTCCTCCTTTACCCTGCTAGACCACGGAAGAGGTAGAGCCAACTAGGCCTCGCTCAGGCCAGCCCTCCTTCAGGGATCTTGCCACACTTCGAAGCCTGCCCAGTTTAAGAACTTAGAGAAGTTCCCAGGGTTTCGCCTTGCTCTCCCTCGGCAGCTCCACTACTGCAGGGACTCATGTTTGCTATGAACTAGGATAGGTGGCCCTGCTTCGAAAAGCAGTCTTTTCCCCTTTGGAAACCTGGATTCTTGTAGCCTCGGAGCTGTTTGCGAAACCCTAGGAAGGCCCAGCTTTTACTCACTGCAGGCACGCCCGGGGAGGAAACGAGTATGTTCCCCCAGAGAAACAGGCTGCTTGCAAGT
Source organism: Balaenoptera ricei (assembly GCF_028023285.1). NCBI lineage: Eukaryota > Metazoa > Chordata > Mammalia > Artiodactyla > Balaenopteridae > Balaenoptera > Balaenoptera ricei. The sequence continues at coordinate 168,735 of NW_026777557.1, forward strand.
GTCGAGGGGAGCTTCTCAGGTGCCCAGTGTGTCCCGTTTGTTTCCCTTCGCAGCTCCCATCCTACAGGTACTTATTCTGGGTGCTAACAAGGGTAGGTGGCTCTGCGGACAAAAGCAGCCTTTTCCCTTTGGAAGTTTGGATTCTAGTGTGTCAGGGGCTGCTTGCCAAACCTTGATGTTGCCCAGCTTCTAGCCTCCGCAGGTACACTTGCGTAGTAAAGGAGCACTTTCTCCCGAGAAACCGTGTTCCTGCCACGCTGGAAGAGAGTTAAGCCCGCAGTACTCTTTCATCCTGGGAAAGCGCAAGGCCACCCTGAGCCTCAGGGTAGTGCCTAAGTTTCCACCGGGCAAGCTCTGCGTGCCTCGGTTTCCATGAGGTCTCCACCGTTGTTGTGCTTCAATGGAACGCGAGGATAGCTTTCAGGACTCCAAGCACTCTGGCCTCCGCACCGTTTCCCATGCTACCACACGGATTCCCCCCACGTCTCCTCTCTGCCTGCTGAGCAAAAAGCAGCCGTGTAGGTTCTTCGGAACACTTCTTCATGCACAGCCCAAGGGGGCACACTGCTCTCTCTCTTCCTTTGGAAACCTAGGTGGCCGCAGCTTGTCCCAACTCACGAAGACAGTCAGAGCCGGTCTCATGTGCTGGGTAACGTGGACTCAGTGAGGACAAGGGCCCTACCTGCACTCAGAAAAACTCTCTGCTCAGCCTTCCATCCAGGAGCTCACACCGAGTGGCTCTTTGCTTAAGCAGGACGTCAATGTGAGGTTCAAGCTGAGCAAAGAGCACAATTCCTCCTTTACCCTGCTAGGCCCCGGAAGAGGTAGAGCCAACTAGGCCTCGCTCAGGCCAGCCCTCCTTCAGGGATCTTGCAACACTTCGAAGCCTACACAGTAAAAGGTACTTAGCGAAGTTCCCAGGGTTTCGCCATGCTCTCCCTCGGCAGCTCCACTACTGCAGGGACTCATGTTTGCTATGAACTAGGATAGGTGGCCCTGCTTCGAAAAGCAGTCTTTTCCCCTTTGGAAACCTGGATTCTTGTAGCCTCGGAGCTGTTTGCGAAACCCTAGGAAGGCCCAGCTTTTACTAACTGCAGGCACGCCCGGGGAGGAAACGAGTATGTTCCCCCAGAGAAACAGGCTGCTTGCAAGTGTCGAGGGGAGCTTCTCAGGTGCCCAGTGTGTCCCGTTTGTTTCCCTTCGCAGCTCCCATCCTACAGGTACTTATTCTGGGTGCTAACAAGGGTAGGTGGCTCTGCGGACAAAAGCAGCCTTTTCCCTTTGGAAGTTTGGATTCTAGTGTGTCAGGGGCTGCTTGCCAAACCTTGATGTTGCCCAGCTTCTAGCCTCCGCAGGTACACTTGCGTAGTAAAGGAGCACTTTCTCCCGAGAAACCGTGTTCCTGCCACGCTGGAAGAGAGAGAGTTAAGCCCGCAGTACTCTTTCATCCTGGGAAAGCGCAAGGCCACCCTGAGCCTCAGGGTAGTGCCTAAGTTTCCACCGGGCAAGCTCTGCGTGCCTCGGTTTCCATGAGGTCTCCACCGTTGTTGTGCTTCAATGGAACGCGAGGATAGCTTTCAGGACTCCAAGCACTCTGGCCTCCGCACCGTTTCCCATGCTACCACACGGATTCCCCCCACGTCTCCTCTCTGCCTGCTGAGCAAAAAGCAGCCGTGTAGGTTCTTCGGAACACTTCTTCATGCACAGCCCAAGGGGGCACACTGCTCTCTCTCTTCCTTTGGAAACCTAGGTTGCCGCAGCTTGTCCCAACTCACGAAGACAGTCAGAGCCGGTCTCATGTGCTGGGTAACGTGGACTCAGTGAGGACAAGGGCCCTACCTGCACTCAGAAAAACACTCTGCTCAGCCTTCCATCCAGGAGCTCACACCAACTGGCGCGTGTGTTTAGCAGGACGTCAATGTGAGGTTCAAGCTGAGCAAAGAGCACAATTCCTCCTTTACCCTGCCAGTCCCCGGAAGACGTAGAGCTAACTAGGCCTCGCTCAGGCCAGCTCTCCTTCAGGGTTCTTGCCACACTACGAACCCGGCACAGTAAAAGGTACTTAGCGAAGTTCCCCGGATTTCGCCATGCTCTCCCTCGGCAGTTCCACTACTGCAGGGACTCATGTTTGCTGTGAACTAGAATAGGTGGCCGTGCTTCGAAAAGCACTCTTTTCCACTTTGGAAATGTGGATTCTTGTAGCCCAGGAGCTGTTTGCGAAACCGTAGGAAAACCCAGCTTATACTCACTGCAGGCACGCCCGGGGAGGAAACGCGTATGTTCCCCCAGAGAAACAGGCTGCTTGCAAGTGTCGACGGGAGCTTTTCAGGTGCCCAGTGTGTCCTGTTTGTATGCCTTCGCAGCCCCCATCCTGCAGGTACTTATTCTGGGTGCTAACATGGGTAGGTGGCTCCTCGGACAAAAGCAGCCTTTTCCCTTTGGAAGCTTGGATTCTAGTGTCTCAGGGGCTGCTTTCCAAACCTTGAAGTTGCCCAGGTTTTACCCTCCGCAGGTGCGCTTGCGTTGCAAACGAGCACTTTCCCCCGAGAAACCGTGTTCCTGCCACGCTGGAAGAGAGTTAAGCCCGCAGACCTCTTTCATCCTGGGAAAGCACAAGGCCACCCTGAGCCTCAGGGTAGTGCCTTAGTTTCCACCGGGCAAGCTCTGCGTGCCTCGTTTTCCATGAGGTCTCCACCGTTGTGTTTGAATGGAACGCGAGGATAGCTTTCAGGACTCTAAGCCCTCTGGCCTCGGAACCGTTTCCCATAGTACCACACGGATTCCCCCCACGTCTCCTCTCTGCCTGCTGAGCAAAAAGCAGCCGTGTAGGCCCTTCGGAACACTTCTTCATGCACAGCCCAAGGGGGCACACTGCTCTCTCTCTTCCTTTGGAAACCTAGGTTGCCGCAGCTTGTCCCAACTCACGAAGATAGTCAGAGCCGGTCTCATGTGCTGGGTAACGTGGACTCAGTGAGGACAAGGGCCCTACCTGCACTCAGAAAAACTCTCTGCTCAAACTTCCATCCAGGAGCTCACACCGAGTGGCTCTTTGCTTAAGCAGGACGTCGATGTGAGGTCCAAGCTGAGCAAAGAGCACAATTCCTCCTTTACCCTGCTAGACCACGGAAGAGGTAGAGCCAACTAGGCCTCGCTCAGGCCAGCCCTCCTTCAGGGATCTTGCCACACTTCGAAGCCTGCCCAGTTTAAGAACTTAGAGAAGTTCCCAGGGTTTCGCCTTGCTCTCCCTCGGCAGCTCCACTACTGCAGGGACTCATGTTTGCTATGAACTAGGATAGGTGGCCCTGCTTCGAAAAGCAGTCTTTTCCCCTTTGGAAACCTGGATTCTTGTAGCCTCGGAGCTGTTTGCGAAACCCTAGGGAGGCCCAGCTTTTACTCACTGCAGGCACGCCCGGGGAGGAAACGAGTATGTTCCCCCAGAGAAACAGGCTGCTTGCAAGTGTCGAGGGGAGCTTCTCAGGTGCCCAGTGTGTCCCGTTTGTTTCCCTTCGCAGCTCCCATCCTACAGGTACTTATTCTGGGTGCTAACAGGGTAGGTGGCTCTGCGGACAAAAGCAGCCTTTTCCCTTTGGAAGTTTGGATTCTAGTGTCTCAGGGGCTGCTTGCCAAACCTTGATGTTGCCCAGCTTCTAGCCTCCGCAGGTACACTTGCGTAGTAAAGGAGCACTTTCTCCCGAGAAACCGTGTTCCTGCCACGCTGGAAGAGAGTTAAGCCCGCAGTACTCTTTCATCCTGGGAAAGCGCAAGGCCACCCTGAGCCACAGGGTAGTGCCTAAGTTTCCACCGGGCAAGCTCTGCGTGCCTCGGTTTCCATGAGGTCTCCACCGTTGTTGTGCTTCAATGGAACGCGAGGATAGCTTTCAGGACTCCAAGCACTCTGGCCTCCTCACCGTTTCCCATGCTACCACACGGATTCCCCCCACGTCTCCTCTCTGCGTGCTGAGCAAAAAGCAGCCGTGTAGGTTCTTCGGAACACTTCTTCATGCACAGCCCAAGGGGGCACACTGCTCTCTCTCTTCCTTTGGAAACCTAGGTTGCCGCAGCTTGTCCCAACTCACGAAGACAGTCAGAGCCGGTCTCATGTGCTGGGTAACGTGGACTCAGTGAGGACAAGGGCCCTACCTGCACTCAGAAAAACTCTCTGCTCAGCCTTCCATCCAGGAGCTCACACCGAGTGGCTCTTTGCTTAAGCAGGACGTCGATGTGAGGTCCAAGCTGAGCAAAGAGCACAATTCCTCCTTTACCCTGCTAGACCACGGAAGAGGTAGAGCCAACTAGGCCTCGCTCAGGCCAGCCCTCCTTCAGGGATCTTGCCACACTACGAAGCCGTCACAGTAAAAGGTACTTAGCGAAGTTCCCAGGGTTTCGCCATCCTCTCCCTCGGCAGCTCCACTACTGCAGGGACTCATGTTTGCTATGAACTAGGATAGGTGGCCCTGCTTCGAAAAGCAGTCTTTTCCCCTTTGGAAACCTGGATTCTTGTACCCTCGGAGCTGTTTGCGAAACCCTAGGAAGGCCCAGCTTTTATTCACTGCAGGCACGCCCGGGGAGGAAACGAGTATGTTCCCCCAGAGAAACAGGCTGCTTGCAAGTGTCGAGGGGAGCTTCTCAGGTGCCTAGTGTGTCCCGTTTGTTTCCCTTCGCAGCTCCCATCCTACAGGTACTTATTCTGGGTGCTAACAAGGGTAGGTGGCTCTGTGGACAAAAGCAGCCTTTTCCCTTTGGAAGTTTGGATTCTAGTGTCTCAGGGGCTGCTTGCCAAACCTTGATGTTGCCCAGCTTCTAGCCTCCGCAGGTACACTTGCGTAGTAAAGGAGCACTTTCTCCCGAGAAACCGTGTTCCTGCCACGCTGGAAGAGAGTTAAGCCAGCAGTACTCTTTCATCCTGGGAAAGCGCAAGGCCACCCTGAGCCTCAGGGTAGTGCCTAAGTTTCCACCGGGCAAGCTCTGCGTGCCTCGGTTTCCATGAGGTCTCCACCGTTGTTGTGCTTCAATGGAACGCGAGGATAGCTTTCAGGACTCCAAGCACTCTGGCCTCCGCACCGTTTCCCATGCTACCACACGGATTCCCCCCACGTCTCCTCTCTGCCTGCTGAGCAAAAAGCAGCCGTGTAGGTTCTTCGGAACACTTCTTCATGCACAGCCCAAGGGGGCACACTGCTCTCTCTCTTCCTTTGGAAACCTAGGTTGCCGCAGCTTGTCCCAACTCACGAAGACAGTCAGAGCCGGTCTCATGTGCTGGGTAACGTGGACTCAGTGAGGACAAGGGCCCTACCTGCACTCAGAAAAACTCTCTGCTCAGCCTTCCATCCAGGAGCTCACACCGAGTGGCTCTTTGCTTAAGCAGGACGTCGATGTGAGGTCCAAGCTGAGCAAAGAGCACAATTCCTCCTTTACCCTGCTAGACCACGGAAGAGGTAGAGCCAACTAAGCCTCGCTCAGGCCAGCCCTCCTTCAGGGATCTTGCCACACTACGAAGCCGTCACAGTAAAAGGTACTTAGCGAAGTTCCCAGGGTTTCGCCATCCTCTCCCTCGGCAGCTCCACTACTGCAGGGACTCATGTTTGCTATGAACTAGGATAGGTGGCCCTGCTTCGAAAAGCAGTCTTTTCCCCTTTGGAAACCTGGATTCTTGTACCCTCGGAGCTGTTTGCGAAACCCTAGGAAGGCCCAGCTTTTATTCACTGCAGGCACGCCCGGGGAGGAAACGAGTATGTTCCCCCAGAGAAACAGGCTGCTTGCAAGTGTCGAGGGGAGCTTCTCAGGTGCCTAGTGTGTCCCGTTTGTTTCCCTTCGCAGCTCCCATCCTACAGGTACTTATTCTGGGTGCTAACAAGGGTAGGTGGCTCTGTGGACAAAAGCAGCCTTTTCCCTTTGGAAGTTTGGATTCTAGTGTCTCAGGGGCTGCTTGCCAAACCTTGATGTTGCCCAGCTTCTAGCCTCCGCAGGTACACTTGCGTAGTAAAGGAGCACTTTCCCCCGAGAAACCGTGTTCCTGCCACGCTGGAAGAGAGTTAAGCCCGCAGTACTCTTTCATCCTGGGAAAGCGCAAGGCCACCCTGAGCCACAGGGTAGTGCCTAAGTTTCCACCGGGCAAGCTCTGCGTGCCTCGGTTTCCATGAGGTCTCCACCGTTGTTGTGCTTCAATGGAACGCGAGGATAGCTTTCAGGACTCCAAGCACTCTGGCCTCCGCACCGTTTCCCATGCTACCACACGGATTCCCCCCGCGTCTCCTCTCTGCCTGCTGAGCAAAAAGCAGCCGTGTAGGTTCTTCGGAACACTTCTTCATGCACAGCCCAAGGGGGCACACTGCTCTCTCTCTTCCTTTGGAAACCTAGGTTGCCGCAGCTTGTCCCAACTCACGAAGACAGTCAGAGCCGGTCTCATGTGCTGGGTAACGTGGACTCAGTGAGGACAAGGGCCCTACCTGCACTCAGAAAAACTCTCTGCTCAGCCTTCCATCCAGGAGCTCACACCGAGTGGCTCTTTGCTTAAGCAGGACGTCAATGTGAGGTTCAAGCTGAGCAAAGAGCACAATTCCTCCTTTACCCTGCTAGGCCCCGGAAGAGGTAGAGCCAACTAAGCCTCGCTCAGGCCAGCCCTCCTTCAGGGATCTTGCCACACTACGAAGCCGTCACAGTAAAAGGTACTTAGCGAATTTCCCAGGGTTTCGCCATGCTCTCCCTCGGCAGCTCCACTACTGCAGGGACTCATGTTTGCTATGAACTAGGATAGGTGGCCCTGCTTCGAAAAGCAGTCTTTTCCCCTTTGGAAACCTGGATTCTTGTACCCTCGGAGCTGTTTGCGAAACCCTAGGAAGGCCCAGCTTTTATTCACTGCAGGCACGCCCGGGGAGGAAACGAGTATGTTCCCCCAGAGAAACAGGCTGCTTGCAAGTGTCGAGAGGAGCTTCTCAGGTGCCTAGTGTGTCCCGTTTGTTTCCCTTCGCAGCTCCCATCCTACAGGTACTTATTCTGGGTGCTAACAAGGGTAGGTGGCTCTGCGGACAAAAGCAGCCTTTTCCCTTTGGAAGTTTGGATTCTAGTGTCTCAGGGGCTGCTTGCCAAACCTTGATGTTGCCCAGCTTCTAGCCTCCGCAGGTACACTTGCGTAGTAAAGGAGCACTTTCTCCCGAGAAACCGTGTTCCTGCCACGCTGGAAGAGAGTTAAGCCAGCAGGACTCTTTCATCCTGGGAAAGGGCAAGGCCACCCTGAGCCTCAGGGTAGTGCCTAAGTTTCCACCGGGCAAGCTCTGCGTGCCTCGGTTTCCATGAGGTCTCCACCGTTGTTGTGCTTCAATGGAACGCGAGGATAGCTTTCAGGACTCCAAGCACTCTGGCCTCCGCACCGTTTCCCATGCTACCACACGGATTCCCCCCACGTCTCCTCTCTGCCTGCTGAGCAAAAAGCAGCCGTGTAGGTTCTTCGGAACACTTCTTCATGCACAGCCCAAGGGGGCACACTGCTCTCTCTCTTCCTTTGGAAACCTAGGTGGCCGCAGCTTGTCCCAACTCACGAAGACAGTCAGAGCCGGTCTCATGTGCTGGGTAACGTGGACTCAGTGAGGACAAGGGCCCTACCTGCACTCAGAAAAACTCTCTGCTCAGCCTTCCATCCAGGAGCTCACACCGAGTGGCTCTTTGCTTAAGCAGGACGTCGATGTGAGGTCCAAGCTGAGCAAAGAGCACAATTCCTCCTTTACCCTGCTAGACCACGGAAGAGGTAGAGCCAACTAGGCCTCGCTCAGGCCAGCCCTCCTTCAGGGATCTTGCCACACTACGAAGCCGTCACAGTAAAAGGTACTTAGCGAAGTTCCCAGGGTTTCGCCATCCTCTCCCTCGGCAGCTCCACTACTGCAGGGACTCATGTTTGCTATGAACTAGGATAGGTGGCCCTGCTTCGAAAAGCAGTCTTTTCCCCTTTGGAAACCTGGATTCTTGTACCCTCGGAGCTGTTTGCGAAACCCTAGGAAGGCCCAGCTTTTATTCACTGCAGGCACGCCCGGGGAGGAAACGAGTATGTTCCCCCAGAGAAACAGGCTGCTTGCAAGTGTCGAGGGGAGCTTCTCAGGTGCCTAGTGTGTCCCGTTTGTTTCCCTTCGCAGCTCCCATCCTACAGGTACTTATTCTGGGTGCTAACAAGGGTAGGTGGCTCTGTGGACAAAAGCAGCCTTTTCCCTTTGGAAGTTTGGATTCTAGTGTCTCAGGGGCTGCTTGCCAAACCTTGATGTTGCCCAGCTTCTAGCCTCCGCAGGTACACTTGCGTAGTAAAGGAGCACTTTCTCCCGAGAAACCGTGTTCCTGCCACGCTGGAAGAGAGTTAAGCCAGCAGTACTCTTTCATCCTGGGAAAGCGCAAGGCCACCCTGAGCCTCAGGGTAGTGCCTAAGTTTCCACCGGGCAAGCTCTGCGTGCCTCGGTTTCCATGAGGTCTCCACCGTTGTTGTGCTTCAATGGAACGCGAGGATAGCTTTCAGGACTCCAAGCACTCTGGCCTCCGCACCGTTTCCCATGCTACCACACGGATTCCCCCCACGTCTCCTCTCTGCCTGCTGAGCAAAAAGCAGCCGTGTAGGTTCTTCGGAACACTTCTTCATGCACAGCCCAAGGGGGCACACTGCTCTCTCTCTTCCTTTGGAAACCTAGGTTGCCGCAGCTTGTCCCAACTCACGAAGACAGTCAGAGCCGGTCTCATGTGCTGGGTAACGTGGACTCAGTGAGGACAAGGGCCCTACCTGCACTCAGAAAAACTCTCTGCTCAGCCTTCCATCCAGGAGCTCACACCGAGTGGCTCTTTGCTTAAGCAGGACGTCGATGTGAGGTCCAAGCTGAGCAAAGAGCACAATTCCTCCTTTACCCTGCTAGACCACGGAAGAGGTAGAGCCAACTAAGCCTCGCTCAGGCCAGCCCTCCTTCAGGGATCTTGCCACACTACGAAGCCGTCACAGTAAAAGGTACTTAGCGAAGTTCCCAGGGTTTCGCCATCCTCTCCCTCGGCAGCTCCACTACTGCAGGGACTCATGTTTGCTATGAACTAGGATAGGTGGCCCTGCTTCGAAAAGCAGTCTTTTCCCCTTTGGAAACCTGGATTCTTGTACCCTCGGAGCTGTTTGCGAAACCCTAGGAAGGCCCAGCTTTTATTCACTGCAGGCACGCCCGGGGAGGAAACGAGTATGTTCCCCCAGAGAAACAGGCTGCTTGCAAGTGTCGAGGGGAGCTTCTCAGGTGCCTAGTGTGTCCCGTTTGTTTCCCTTCGCAGCTCCCATCCTACAGGTACTTATTCTGGGTGCTAACAAGGGTAGGTGGCTCTGTGGACAAAAGCAGCCTTTTCCCTTTGGAAGTTTGGATTCTAGTGTCTCAGGGGCTGCTTGCCAAACCTTGATGTTGCCCAGCTTCTAGCCTCCGCAGGTACACTTGCGTAGTAAAGGAGCACTTTCCCCCGAGAAACCGTGTTCCTGCCACGCTGGAAGAGAGTTAAGCCCGCAGTACTCTTTCATCCTGGGAAAGCGCAAGGCCACCCTGAGCCACAGGGTAGTGCCTAAGTTTCCACCGGGCAAGCTCTGCGTGCCTCGGTTTCCATGAGGTCTCCACCGTTGTTGTGCTTCAATGGAACGCGAGGATAGCTTTCAGGACTCCAAGCACTCTGGCCTCCGCACCGTTTCCCATGCTACCACACGGATTCCCCCCGCGTCTCCTCTCTGCCTGCTGAGCAAAAAGCAGCCGTGTAGGTTCTTCGGAACACTTCTTCATGCACAGCCCAAGGGGGCACACTGCTCTCTCTCTTCCTTTGGAAACCTAGGTTGCCGCAGCTTGTCCCAACTCACGAAGACAGTCAGAGCCGGTCTCATGTGCTGGGTAACGTGGACTCAGTGAGGACAAGGGCCCTACCTGCACTCAGAAAAACTCTCTGCTCAGCCTTCCATCCAGGAGCTCACACCGAGTGGCTCTTTGCTTAAGCAGGACGTCAATGTGAGGTTCAAGCTGAGCAAAGAGCACAATTCCTCCTTTACCCTGCTAGGCCCCGGAAGAGGTAGAGCCAACTAAGCCTCGCTCAGGCCAGCCCTCCTTCAGGGATCTTGCCACACTACGAAGCCGTCACAGTAAAAGGTACTTAGCGAATTTCCCAGGGTTTCGCCATGCTCTCCCTCGGCAGCTCCACTACTGCAGGGACTCATGTTTGCTATGAACTAGGATAGGTGGCCCTGCTTCGAAAAGCAGTCTTTTCCCCTTTGGAAACCTGGATTCTTGTACCCTCGGAGCTGTTTGCGAAACCCTAGGAAGGCCCAGCTTTTATTCACTGCAGGCACGCCCGGGGAGGAAACGAGTATGTTCCCCCAGAGAAACAGGCTGCTTGCAAGTGTCGAGAGGAGCTTCTCAGGTGCCTAGTGTGTCCCGTTTGTTTCCCTTCGCAGCTCCCATCCTACAGGTACTTATTCTGGGTGCTAACAAGGGTAGGTGGCTCTGCGGACAAAAGCAGCCTTTTCCCTTTGGAAGTTTGGATTCTAGTGTCTCAGGGGCTGCTTGCCAAACCTTGATGTTGCCCAGCTTCTAGCCTCCGCAGGTACACTTGCGTAGTAAAGGAGCACTTTCTCCCGAGAAACCGTGTTCCTGCCACGCTGGAAGAGAGTTAAGCCAGCAGGACTCTTTCATCCTGGGAAAGGGCAAGGCCACCCTGAGCCTCAGGGTAGTGCCTAAGTTTCCACCGGGCAAGCTCTGCGTGCCTCGGTTTCCATGAGGTCTCCACCGTTGTTGTGCTTCAATGGAACGCGAGGATAGCTTTCAGGACTCCAAGCACTCTGGCCTCCGCACCGTTTCCCATGCTACCACACGGATTCCCCCCACGTCTCCTCTCTGCCTGCTGAGCAAAAAGCAGCCGTGTAGGTTCTTCGGAACACTTCTTCATGCACAGCCCAAGGGGGCACACTGCTCTCTCTCTTCCTTTGGAAACCTAGGTGGCCGCAGCTTCTCCCAACTCACGAAGACAGTCAGAGCCGGTCTCATGTGCTGGGTAACGTGGACTCAGTGAGGACAAGGGCCCTACCTGCACTCAGAAAAACTCTCTGCTCAGCCTTCCATCCAGGAGCTCACACCGAGTGGCTCTTTGCTTAAGCAGGACGTCGATGTGAGGTCCAAGCTGAGCAAAGAGCACAATTCCTCCTTTACCCTGCTAGACCACGGAAGAGGTAGAGCCAACTAGGCCTCGCTCAGGCCAGCCCTCCTTCAGGGATCTTGCCACACTTCGAAGCCTGCCCAGTTTAAGAACTTAGAGAAGTTCCCAGGGATTCGCCTTGCTCTCCCTCGGCAGCTCCACTACTGCAGGGACTCATGTTTGCTATGAACTAGGATAGGTGGCCCTGCTTCGAAAAGCAGTCTTTTCCCCTTTGGAAACCTGGATTCTTGTAGCCTCGGAGCTGTTTGCGAAACCCTAGGAAGGCCCAGCTTTTACTAACTGCAGGCACGCCCGGGGAGGAAACGAGTATGTTCCCCCAGAGAAACAGGCTGCTTGCAAGTGTCGAGGGGAGCTTCTCAGGTGCCCAGGGTGTCCTGTTTGTATCCCTTCGCAGCTCCCATCCTGCAGGTACTTATGTTGGGTGCGAAGAAGTGTAGGTGGCTCTGCGGACAAAAGCAGCCTTTTCCCTTTGGAAGTTTGGATTCTAGTGTCTCAGGGGCTGCTTGCCAAACCTTGATGTTGCCCAGCTTCTAGCCTCCGCAGGTACACTTGCGTAGTAAAGGAGCACTTTCCCCCGAGAAACCGTGTTCCTGCCACGCTGGAAGAGAGTTAAGCCCGCAGTACTCTTTCATCCTGGGAAAGCGCAAGGCCACCCTGAGCCTCAGGGTAGTGCCTAAGTTTCCACCGGGCAAGCTCTGCGTGCCTCGGTTTCCATGAGGTCTCCACCGTTGTTGTGCTTCAATGGAACGCGAGGATAGCTTTCAGGACTCCAAGCACTCTGGCCTCCGCACCGTTTCCCATGCTACCACACGGATTCCCCCCACGTCTCCTCTCTGCCTGCTGAGCAAAAAGCAGCCGTGTAGGTTCTTCGGAACACTTCTTCATGCACAGCCCAAGGGGGCACACTGCTCTCTCTCTTCCTTTGGAAACCTAGGTTGCCGCAGCTTGTCCCAACTCACGAAGACAGTCAGAGCCGGTCTCATGTGCTGGGTAACGTGGACTCAGTGAGGACAAGGGCCCTACCTGCACTCAGAAAAACTCTCTGCTCAGCCTTCCATCCAGGAGCTCACACCGAGTGGCTCTTTGCTTAAGCAGGACGTCAATGTGAGGTTCAAGCTGAGCAAAGAGCACAATTCCTCCTTTACCCTGCTAGGCCCCGGAAGAGGTAGAGCCAACTAAGCCTCGCTCAGGCCAGCCCTCCTTCAGGGATCTTGCCACACTACGAAGCCGTCACAGTAAAAGGTACTTAGCGAAGTTCCCAGGGTTTCGCCATGCTCTCCCTCGGCAGCTCCACTACTGCAGGGACTCATGTTTGCTATGAACTAGGATAGGTGGCCCTGCTTCGAAAAGCAGTCTTTTCCCCTTTGGAAACCTGGATTCTTGTAGCCTCGGAGCTGTTTGCGAAACCCTAGGGAGGCCCAGCTTTTACTCACTGCAGGCACGCCCGGGGAGGAAACGAGTATGTTCCCCCAGAGAAACAGGCTGCTTGCAAGTGTCGAGGGGAGCTTCTCAGGTGCCCAGTGTGTCCCGTTTGTTTCCCTTCGCAGCTCCCATCCTACAGGTACTTATTCTGGGTGCTAACAGGGTAGGTGGCTCTGCGGACAAAAGCAGCCTTTTCCCTTTGGAAGTTTGGATTCTAGTGTCTCAGGGGCTGCTTGCCAAACCTTGATGTTGCCCAGCTTCTAGCCTCCGCAGGTACACTTGCGTAGTAAAGGAGCACTTTCTCCCGAGAAACCGTGTTCCTGCCACGCTGGAAGAGAGTTAAGCCCGCAGTACTCTTTCATCCTGGGAAAGCGCAAGGCCACCCTGAGCCACAGGGTAGTGCCTAAGTTTCCACCGGGCAAGCTCTGCGTGCCTCGGTTTCCATGAGGTCTCCACCGTTGTTGTGCTTCAATGGAACGCGAGGATAGCTTTCAGGACTCCAAGCACTCTGGCCTCCTCACCGTTTCCCATGCTACCACACGGATTCCCCCCACGTCTCCTCTCTGCGTGCTGAGCAAAAAGCAGCCGTGTAGGTTCTTCGGAACACTTCTTCATGCACAGCCCAAGGGGGCACACTGCTCTCTCTCTTCCTTTGGAAACCTAGGTTGCCGCAGCTTGTCCCAACTCACGAAGACAGTCAGAGCCGGTCTCATGTGCTGGGTAACGTGGACTCAGTGAGGACAAGGGCCCTACCTGCACTCAGAAAAACTCTCTGCTCAGCCTTCCATCCAGGAGCTCACACCGAGTGGCTCTTTGCTTAAGCAGGACGTCGATGTGAGGTCCAAGCTGAGCAAAGAGCACAATTCCTCCTTTACCCTGCTAGACCACGGAAGAGGTAGAGCCAACTAGGCCTCGCTCAGGCCAGCCCTCCTTCAGGGATCTTGCCACACTACGAAGCCGTCACAGTAAAAGGTACTTAGCGAAGTTCCCAGGGTTTCGCCATCCTCTCCCTCGGCAGCTCCACTACTGCAGGGACTCATGTTTGCTATGAACTAGGATAGGTGGCCCTGCTTCGAAAAGCAGTCTTTTCCCCTTTGGAAACCTGGATTCTTGTACCCTCGGAGCTGTTTGCGAAACCCTAGGAAGGCCCAGCTTTTATTCACTGCAGGCACGCCCGGGGAGGAAACGAGTATGTTCCCCCAGAGAAACAGGCTGCTTGCAAGTGTCGAGGGGAGCTTCTCAGGTGCCTAGTGTGTCCCGTTTGTTTCCCTTCGCAGCTCCCATCCTACAGGTACTTATTCTGGGTGCTAACAAGGGTAGGTGGCTCTGTGGACAAAAGCAGCCTTTTCCCTTTGGAAGTTTGGATTCTAGTGTCTCAGGGGCTGCTTGCCAAACCTTGATGTTGCCCAGCTTCTAGCCTCCGCAGGTACACTTGCGTAGTAAAGGAGCACTTTCTCCCGAGAAACCGTGTTCCTGCCACGCTGGAAGAGAGTTAAGCCAGCAGTACTCTTTCATCCTGGGAAAGCGCAAGGCCACCCTGAGCCTCAGGGTAGTGCCTAAGTTTCCACCGGGCAAGCTCTGCGTGCCTCGGTTTCCATGAGGTCTCCACCGTTGTTGTGCTTCAATGGAACGCGAGGATAGCTTTCAGGACTCCAAGCACTCTGGCCTCCGCACCGTTTCCCATGCTACCACACGGATTCCCCCCACGTCTCCTCTCTGCCTGCTGAGCAAAAAGCAGCCGTGTAGGTTCTTCGGAACACTTCTTCATGCACAGCCCAAGGGGGCACACTGCTCTCTCTCTTCCTTTGGAAACCTAGGTTGCCGCAGCTTGTCCCAACTCACGAAGACAGTCAGAGCCGGTCTCATGTGCTGGGTAACGTGGACTCAGTGAGGACAAGGGCCCTACCTGCACTCAGAAAAACTCTCTGCTCAGCCTTCCATCCAGGAGCTCACACCGAGTGGCTCTTTGCTTAAGCAGGACGTCGATGTGAGGTCCAAGCTGAGCAAAGAGCACAATTCCTCCTTTACCCTGCTAGACCACGGAAGAGGTAGAGCCAACTAAGCCTCGCTCAGGCCAGCCCTCCTTCAGGGATCTTGCCACACTACGAAGCCGTCACAGTAAAAGGTACTTAGCGAAGTTCCCAGGGTTTCGCCATCCTCTCCCTCGGCAGCTCCACTACTGCAGGGACTCATGTTTGCTATGAACTAGGATAGGTGGCCCTGCTTCGAAAAGCAGTCTTTTCCCCTTTGGAAACCTGGATTCTTGTACCCTCGGAGCTGTTTGCGAAACCCTAGGAAGGCCCAGCTTTTATTCACTGCAGGCACGCCCGGGGAGGAAACGAGTATGTTCCCCCAGAGAAACAGGCTGCTTGCAAGTGTCGAGGGGAGCTTCTCAGGTGCCTAGTGTGTCCCGTTTGTTTCCCTTCGCAGCTCCCATCCTACAGGTACTTATTCTGGGTGCTAACAAGGGTAGGTGGCTCTGTGGACAAAAGCAGCCTTTTCCCTTTGGAAGTTTGGATTCTAGTGTCTCAGGGGCTGCTTGCCAAACCTTGATGTTGCCCAGCTTCTAGCCTCCGCAGGTACACTTGCGTAGTAAAGGAGCACTTTCCCCCGAGAAACCGTGTTCCTGCCACGCTGGAAGAGAGTTAAGCCCGCAGTACTCTTTCATCCTGGGAAAGCGCAAGGCCACCCTGAGCCACAGGGTAGTGCCTAAGTTTCCACCGGGCAAGCTCTGCGTGCCTCGGTTTCCATGAGGTCTCCACCGTTGTTGTGCTTCAATGGAACGCGAGGATAGCTTTCAGGACTCCAAGCACTCTGGCCTCCGCACCGTTTCCCATGCTACCACACGGATTCCCCCCGCGTCTCCTCTCTGCCTGCTGAGCAAAAAGCAGCCGTGTAGGTTCTTCGGAACACTTCTTCATGCACAGCCCAAGGGGGCACACTGCTCTCTCTCTTCCTTTGGAAACCTAGGTTGCCGCAGCTTGTCCCAACTCACGAAGACAGTCAGAGCCGGTCTCATGTGCTGGGTAACGTGGACTCAGTGAGGACAAGGGCCCTACCTGCACTCAGAAAAACTCTCTGCTCAGCCTTCCATCCAGGAGCTCACACCGAGTGGCTCTTTGCTTAAGCAGGACGTCAATGTGAGGTTCAAGCTGAGCAAAGAGCACAATTCCTCCTTTACCCTGCTAGGCCCCGGAAGAGGTAGAGCCAACTAAGCCTCGCTCAGGCCAGCCCTCCTTCAGGGATCTTGCCACACTACGAAGCCGTCACAGTAAAAGGTACTTAGCGAATTTCCCAGGGTTTCGCCATGCTCTCCCTCGGCAGCTCCACTACTGCAGGGACTCATGTTTGCTATGAACTAGGATAGGTGGCCCTGCTTCGAAAAGCAGTCTTTTCCCCTTTGGAAACCTGGATTCTTGTACCCTCGGAGCTGTTTGCGAAACCCTAGGAAGGCCCAGCTTTTATTCACTGCAGGCACGCCCGGGGAGGAAACGAGTATGTTCCCCCAGAGAAACAGGCTGCTTGCAAGTGTCGAGAGGAGCTTCTCAGGTGCCTAGTGTGTCCCGTTTGTTTCCCTTCGCAGCTCCCATCCTACAGGTACTTATTCTGGGTGCTAACAAGGGTAGGTGGCTCTGCGGACAAAAGCAGCCTTTTCCCTTTGGAAGTTTGGATTCTAGTGTCTCAGGGGCTGCTTGCCAAACCTTGATGTTGCCCAGCTTCTAGCCTCCGCAGGTACACTTGCGTAGTAAAGGAGCACTTTCTCCCGAGAAACCGTGTTCCTGCCACGCTGGAAGAGAGTTAAGCCAGCAGGACTCTTTCATCCTGGGAAAGGGCAAGGCCACCCTGAGCCTCAGGGTAGTGCCTAAGTTTCCACCGGGCAAGCTCTGCGTGCCTCGGTTTCCATGAGGTCTCCACCGTTGTTGTGCTTCAATGGAACGCGAGGATAGCTTTCAGGACTCCAAGCACTCTGGCCTCCGCACCGTTTCCCATGCTACCACACGGATTCCCCCCACGTCTCCTCTCTGCCTGCTGAGCAAAAAGCAGCCGTGTAGGTTCTTCGGAACACTTCTTCATGCACAGCCCAAGGGGGCACACTGCTCTCTCTCTTCCTTTGGAAACCTAGGTGGCCGCAGCTTGTCCCAACTCACGAAGACAGTCAGAGCCGGTCTCATGTGCTGGGTAACGTGGACTCAGTGAGGACAAGGGCCCTACCTGCACTCAGAAAAACTCTCTGCTCAGCCTTCCATCCAGGAGCTCACACCGAGTGGCTCTTTGCTTAAGCAGGACGTCGATGTGAGGTCCAAGCTGAGCAAAGAGCACAATTCCTCCTTTACCCTGCTAGACCACGGAAGAGGTAGAGCCAACTAGGCCTCGCTCAGGCCAGCCCTCCTTCAGGGATCTTGCCACACTACGAAGCCGTCACAGTAAAAGGTACTTAGCGAAGTTCCCAGGGTTTCGCCATCCTCTCCCTCGGCAGCTCCACTACTGCAGGGACTCATGTTTGCTATGAACTAGGATAGGTGGCCCTGCTTCGAAAAGCAGTCTTTTCCCCTTTGGAAACCTGGATTCTTGTACCCTCGGAGCTGTTTGCGAAACCCTAGGAAGGCCCAGCTTTTATTCACTGCAGGCACGCCCGGGGAGGAAACGAGTATGTTCCCCCAGAGAAACAGGCTGCTTGCAAGTGTCGAGGGGAGCTTCTCAGGTGCCTAGTGTGTCCCGTTTGTTTCCCTTCGCAGCTCCCATCCTACAGGTACTTATTCTGGGTGCTAACAAGGGTAGGTGGCTCTGTGGACAAAAGCAGCCTTTTCCCTTTGGAAGTTTGGATTCTAGTGTCTCAGGGGCTGCTTGCCAAACCTTGATGTTGCCCAGCTTCTAGCCTCCGCAGGTACACTTGCGTAGTAAAGGAGCACTTTCTCCCGAGAAACCGTGTTCCTGCCACGCTGGAAGAGAGTTAAGCCAGCAGTACTCTTTCATCCTGGGAAAGCGCAAGGCCACCCTGAGCCTCAGGGTAGTGCCTAAGTTTCCACCGGGCAAGCTCTGCGTGCCTCGGTTTCCATGAGGTCTCCACCGTTGTTGTGCTTCAATGGAACGCGAGGATAGCTTTCAGGACTCCAAGCACTCTGGCCTCCGCACCGTTTCCCATGCTACCACACGGATTCCCCCCACGTCTCCTCTCTGCCTGCTGAGCAAAAAGCAGCCGTGTAGGTTCTTCGGAACACTTCTTCATGCACAGCCCAAGGGGGCACACTGCTCTCTCTCTTCCTTTGGAAACCTAGGTTGCCGCAGCTTGTCCCAACTCACGAAGACAGTCAGAGCCGGTCTCATGTGCTGGGTAACGTGGACTCAGTGAGGACAAGGGCCCTACCTGCACTCAGAAAAACTCTCTGCTCAGCCTTCCATCCAGGAGCTCACACCGAGTGGCTCTTTGCTTAAGCAGGACGTCGATGTGAGGTCCAAGCTGAGCAAAGAGCACAATTCCTCCTTTACCCTGCTAGACCACGGAAGAGGTAGAGCCAACTAAGCCTCGCTCAGGCCAGCCCTCCTTCAGGGATCTTGCCACACTACGAAGCCGTCACAGTAAAAGGTACTTAGCGAAGTTCCCAGGGTTTCGCCATCCTCTCCCTCGGCAGCTCCACTACTGCAGGGACTCATGTTTGCTATGAACTAGGATAGGTGGCCCTGCTTCGAAAAGCAGTCTTTTCCCCTTTGGAAACCTGGATTCTTGTACCCTCGGAGCTGTTTGCGAAACCCTAGGAAGGCCCAGCTTTTATTCACTGCAGGCACGCCCGGGGAGGAAACGAGTATGTTCCCCCAGAGAAACAGGCTGCTTGCAAGTGTCGAGGGGAGCTTCTCAGGTGCCTAGTGTGTCCCGTTTGTTTCCCTTCGCAGCTCCCATCCTACAGGTACTTATTCTGGGTGCTAACAAGGGTAGGTGGCTCTGTGGACAAAAGCAGCCTTTTCCCTTTGGAAGTTTGGATTCTAGTGTCTCAGGGGCTGCTTGCCAAACCTTGATGTTGCCCAGCTTCTAGCCTCCGCAGGTACACTTGCGTAGTAAAGGAGCACTTTCCCCCGAGAAACCGTGTTCCTGCCACGCTGGAAGAGAGTTAAGCCCGCAGTACTCTTTCATCCTGGGAAAGCGCAAGGCCACCCTGAGCCACAGGGTAGTGCCTAAGTTTCCACCGGGCAAGCTCTGCGTGCCTCGGTTTCCATGAGGTCTCCACCGTTGTTGTGCTTCAATGGAACGCGAGGATAGCTTTCAGGACTCCAAGCACTCTGGCCTCCGCACCGTTTCCCATGCTACCACACGGATTCCCCCCGCGTCTCCTCTCTGCCTGCTGAGCAAAAAGCAGCCGTGTAGGTTCTTCGGAACACTTCTTCATGCACAGCCCAAGGGGGCACACTGCTCTCTCTCTTCCTTTGGAAACCTAGGTTGCCGCAGCTTGTCCCAACTCACGAAGACAGTCAGAGCCGGTCTCATGTGCTGGGTAACGTGGACTCAGTGAGGACAAGGGCCCTACCTGCACTCAGAAAAACTCTCTGCTCAGCCTTCCATCCAGGAGCTCACACCGAGTGGCTCTTTGCTTAAGCAGGACGTCAATGTGAGGTTCAAGCTGAGCAAAGAGCACAATTCCTCCTTTACCCTGCTAGGCCCCGGAAGAGGTAGAGCCAACTAAGCCTCGCTCAGGCCAGCCCTCCTTCAGGGATCTTGCCACACTACGAAGCCGTCACAGTAAAAGGTACTTAGCGAATTTCCCAGGGTTTCGCCATGCTCTCCCTCGGCAGCTCCACTACTGCAGGGACTCATGTTTGCTATGAACTAGGATAGGTGGCCCTGCTTCGAAAAGCAGTCTTTTCCCCTTTGGAAACCTGGATTCTTGTACCCTCGGAGCTGTTTGCGAAACCCTAGGAAGGCCCAGCTTTTATTCACTGCAGGCACGCCCGGGGAGGAAACGAGTATGTTCCCCCAGAGAAACAGGCTGCTTGCAAGTGTCGAGAGGAGCTTCTCAGGTGCCTAGTGTGTCCCGTTTGTTTCCCTTCGCAGCTCCCATCCTACAGGTACTTATTCTGGGTGCTAACAAGGGTAGGTGGCTCTGCGGACAAAAGCAGCCTTTTCCCTTTGGAAGTTTGGATTCTAGTGTCTCAGGGGCTGCTTGCCAAACCTTGATGTTGCCCAGCTTCTAGCCTCCGCAGGTACACTTGCGTAGTAAAGGAGCACTTTCTCCCGAGAAACCGTGTTCCTGCCACGCTGGAAGAGAGTTAAGCCAGCAGGACTCTTTCATCCTGGGAAAGGGCAAGGCCACCCTGAGCCTCAGGGTAGTGCCTAAGTTTCCACCGGGCAAGCTCTGCGTGCCTCGGTTTCCATGAGGTCTCCACCGTTGTTGTGCTTCAATGGAACGCGAGGATAGCTTTCAGGACTCCAAGCACTCTGGCCTCCGCACCGTTTCCCATGCTACCACACGGATTCCCCCCACGTCTCCTCTCTGCCTGCTGAGCAAAAAGCAGCCGTGTAGGTTCTTCGGAACACTTCTTCATGCACAGCCCAAGGGGGCACACTGCTCTCTCTCTTCCTTTGGAAACCTAGGTGGCCGCAGCTTCTCCCAACTCACGAAGACAGTCAGAGCCGGTCTCATGTGCTGGGTAACGTGGACTCAGTGAGGACAAGGGCCCTACCTGCACTCAGAAAAACTCTCTGCTCAGCCTTCCATCCAGGAGCTCACACCGAGTGGCTCTTTGCTTAAGCAGGACGTCGATGTGAGGTCCAAGCTGAGCAAAGAGCACAATTCCTCCTTTACCCTGCTAGACCACGGAAGAGGTAGAGCCAACTAGGCCTCGCTCAGGCCAGCCCTCCTTCAGGGATCTTGCCACACTTCGAAGCCTGCCCAGTTTAAGAACTTAGAGAAGTTCCCAGGGATTCGCCTTGCTCTCCCTCGGCAGCTCCACTACTGCAGGGACTCATGTTTGCTATGAACTAGGATAGGTGGCCCTGCTTCGAAAAGCAGTCTTTTCCCCTTTGGAAACCTGGATTCTTGTAGCCTCGGAGCTGTTTGCGAAACCCTAGGAAGGCCCAGCTTTTACTAACTGCAGGCACGCCCGGGGAGGAAACGAGTATGTTCCCCCAGAGAAACAGGCTGCTTGCAAGTGTCGAGGGGAGCTTCTCAGGTGCCCAGGGTGTCCTGTTTGTATCCCTTCGCAGCTCCCATCCTGCAGGTACTTATGTTGGGTGCGAAGAAGTGTAGGTGGCTCTGCGGACAAAAGCAGCCTTTTCCCTTTGGAAGTTTGGATTCTAGTGTCTCAGGGGCTGCTTGCCAAACCTTGATGTTGCCCAGCTTCTAGCCTCCGCAGGTACACTTGCGTAGTAAAGGAGCACTTTCCCCCGAGAAACCGTGTTCCTGCCACGCTGGAAGAGAGTTAAGCCCGCAGTACTCTTTCATCCTGGGAAAGCGCAAGGCCACCCTGAGCCTCAGGGTAGTGCCTAAGTTTCCACCGGGCAAGCTCTGCGTGCCTCGGTTTCCATGAGGTCTCCACCGTTGTTGTGCTTCAATGGAACGCGAGGATAGCTTTCAGGACTCCAAGCACTCTGGCCTCCGCACCGTTTCCCATGCTACCACACGGATTCCCCCCACGTCTCCTCTCTGCCTGCTGAGCAAAAAGCAGCCGTGTAGGTTCTTCGGAACACTTCTTCATGCACAGCCCAAGGGGGCACACTGCTCTCTCTCTTCCTTTGGAAACCTAGGTTGCCGCAGCTTGTCCCAACTCACGAAGACAGTCAGAGCCGGTCTCATGTGCTGGGTAACGTGGACTCAGTGAGGACAAGGGCCCTACCTGCACTCAGAAAAACTCTCTGCTCAGCCTTCCATCCAGGAGCTCACACCGAGTGGCTCTTTGCTTAAGCAGGACGTCAATGTGAGGTTCAAGCTGAGCAAAGAGCACAATTCCTCCTTTACCCTGCTAGGCCCCGGAAGAGGTAGAGCCAACTAAGCCTCGCTCAGGCCAGCCCTCCTTCAGGGATCTTGCCACACTACGAAGCCGTCACAGTAAAAGGTACTTAGCGAAGTTCCCAGGGTTTCGCCATGCTCTCCCTCGGCAGCTCCACTACTGCAGGGACTCATGTTTGCTATGAACTAGGATAGGTGGCCCTGCTTCGAAAAGCAGTCTTTTCCCCTTTGGAAACCTGGATTCTTGTAGCCTCGGAGCTGTTTGCGAAACCCTAGGGAGGCCCAGCTTTTACTCACTGCAGGCACGCCCGGGGAGGAAACGAGTATGTTCCCCCAGAGAAACAGGCTGCTTGCAAGTGTCGAGGGGAGCTTCTCAGGTGCCCAGTGTGTCCCGTTTGTTTCCCTTCGCAGCTCCCATCCTACAGGTACTTATTCTGGGTGCTAACAGGGTAGGTGGCTCTGCGGACAAAAGCAGCCTTTTCCCTTTGGAAGTTTGGATTCTAGTGTCTCAGGGGCTGCTTGCCAAACCTTGATGTTGCCCAGCTTCTAGCCTCCGCAGGTACACTTGCGTAGTAAAGGAGCACTTTCTCCCGAGAAACCGTGTTCCTGCCACGCTGGAAGAGAGTTAAGCCCGCAGTACTCTTTCATCCTGGGAAAGCGCAAGGCCACCCTGAGCCACAGGGTAGTGCCTAAGTTTCCACCGGGCAAGCTCTGCGTGCCTCGGTTTCCATGAGGTCTCCACCGTTGTTGTGCTTCAATGGAACGCGAGGATAGCTTTCAGGACTCCAAGCACTCTGGCCTCCTCACCGTTTCCCATGCTACCACACGGATTCCCCCCACGTCTCCTCTCTGCGTGCTGAGCAAAAAGCAGCCGTGTAGGTTCTTCGGAACACTTCTTCATGCACAGCCCAAGGGGGCACACTGCTCTCTCTCTTCCTTTGGAAACCTAGGTTGCCGCAGCTTGTCCCAACTCACGAAGACAGTCAGAGCCGGTCTCATGTGCTGGGTAACGTGGACTCAGTGAGGACAAGGGCCCTACCTGCACTCAGAAAAACTCTCTGCTCAGCCTTCCATCCAGGAGCTCACACCGAGTGGCTCTTTGCTTAAGCAGGACGTCGATGTGAGGTCCAAGCTGAGCAAAGAGCACAATTCCTCCTTTACCCTGCTAGACCACGGAAGAGGTAGAGCCAACTAGGCCTCGCTCAGGCCAGCCCTCCTTCAGGGATCTTGCCACACTACGAAGCCGTCACAGTAAAAGGTACTTAGCGAAGTTCCCAGGGTTTCGCCATCCTCTCCCTCGGCAGCTCCACTACTGCAGGGACTCATGTTTGCTATGAACTAGGATAGGTGGCCCTGCTTCGAAAAGCAGTCTTTTCCCCTTTGGAAACCTGGATTCTTGTACCCTCGGAGCTGTTTGCGAAACCCTAGGAAGGCCCAGCTTTTATTCACTGCAGGCACGCCCGGGGAGGAAACGAGTATGTTCCCCCAGAGAAACAGGCTGCTTGCAAGTGTCGAGGGGAGCTTCTCAGGTGCCTAGTGTGTCCCGTTTGTTTCCCTTCGCAGCTCCCATCCTACAGGTACTTATTCTGGGTGCTAACAAGGGTAGGTGGCTCTGTGGACAAAAGCAGCCTTTTCCCTTTGGAAGTTTGGATTCTAGTGTCTCAGGGGCTGCTTGCCAAACCTTGATGTTGCCCAGCTTCTAGCCTCCGCAGGTACACTTGCGTAGTAAAGGAGCACTTTCTCCCGAGAAACCGTGTTCCTGCCACGCTGGAAGAGAGTTAAGCCAGCAGTACTCTTTCATCCTGGGAAAGCGCAAGGCCACCCTGAGCCTCAGGGTAGTGCCTAAGTTTCCACCGGGCAAGCTCTGCGTGCCTCGGTTTCCATGAGGTCTCCACCGTTGTTGTGCTTCAATGGAACGCGAGGATAGCTTTCAGGACTCCAAGCACTCTGGCCTCCGCACCGTTTCCCATGCTACCACACGGATTCCCCCCACGTCTCCTCTCTGCCTGCTGAGCAAAAAGCAGCCGTGTAGGTTCTTCGGAACACTTCTTCATGCACAGCCCAAGGGGGCACACTGCTCTCTCTCTTCCTTTGGAAACCTAGGTGGCCGCAGCTTCTCCCAACTCACGAAGACAGTCAGAGCCGGTCTCATGTGCTGGGTAACGTGGACTCAGTGAGGACAAGGGCCCTACCTGCACTCAGAAAAACTCTCTGCTCAGCCTTCCATCCAGGAGCTCACACCGAGTGGCTCTTTGCTTAAGCAGGACGTCGATGTGAGGTCCAAGCTGAGCAAAGAGCACAATTCCTCCTTTACCCTGCTAGACCACGGAAGAGGTAGAGCCAACTAGGCCTCGCTCAGGCCAGCCCTCCTTCAGGGATCTTGCCACACTTCGAAGCCTGCCCAGTTTAAGAACTTAGAGAAGTTCCCAGGGTTTCGCCTTGCTCTCCCTCGGCAGCTCCACTACTGCAGGGACTCATGTTTGCTGTGAACTAGGATAGGTGGCCCTGCTTCGGAAAGCACTCTTTTCCCCTTTGGAAATCTGGATTCTTTTAGCCTCGGAGCTGTTTGCGAAACCCTAGGAAGGCCCAACTTCTACTCACTGCAGGCACGCCCGGGGAGGAAACGAGTATGTTCCCCCAGAGAAACAGGCTGCTTGCAAGTGTCGAGGGGAGCTTTTCAGGTGCCCAGTGTGTCCTGTTTGTATCCCTTCGCAGCTCCCATCCTGCAGGGACTTATGTTGGGTGCGAAGAAGTGTAGGTGGCTCTGCGGACAAGAGCAGCCTTTTTCCTTTGGAAGTTTGGATTCTAGTGTCTCCGGGGCTGCTTGCCAAACCTTGAAGTTGCCCAGGTTCTAGCCTCCGCAGGTACGCTTGCGTAACAAACGAGCACTTTCCCCCATGCAAGCGGGTTCCTGCCACGCTGGAAGAGAGTTAAGCCCGCAGACCTCGTTCCTCCTGGGAAAGTGCAAGGCCACCCTGAGCCCCAGGGTAGTGCCTAATTTTCCACCAGGCAAGCTCTGCGTGCCTCGGTTTCCATGAGGTCTCCACCGTTGTTGTGCTTCAATGGAACGCGAGGATAGCTTTCAGGACTCCAAGCACTCTGGCCTCCCCACCGTTTCCCATGCTACCACACGTATTCCCCCCACGTCTCCTCTCTGCCTGCTGAGCAAAAAGCAGCCGTGTAGGTTCTTCGAAACACTTCTTGCATGCACAGCCCAAGGCGGCACACTGCTCTCTCTCTTCCTTTGGAAACCTAGGTTGCCGCAGCTTGTCCCAACTCACGAAGACAGTCAGAGCCGGTCTCATGTGCTGGGTAACGTGGACTCAGTGAGGACAAGGGCCCTACCTGCACTCAGAAAAACTCTCTGCTCAGCCTTCCATCCAGGAGCTCACACCGAGTGGCTCTTTGCTTAAGCAGGACATCAATGTGAGGTTCAAGCTGAGCAAAGAGCACAATTCCTCCTTTACCCTGCTAGGCCCCGGAAGAGGTAGAGCCAACTAGGCCTCGCTCAGGCCAGCCCTCCTTCAGGGATCTTGCAACACTTCGAAGCCTACACAGTAAAAGGTACTTAGCGAAGTTCTCAGGGTTTCGCCATGCTCTCCCTCGGCAGCTCCACTACTGCAGGGACTCATGTTTGCTATGAACTAGGATAGGTGGCCCTGCTTCGAAAAGCAGTCTTTTCCCCTTTGGAAACCTGGATTCTTGTAGCCTCGGAGCTGTTTGCGAAACCCTAGGAAGGCCCAGCTTTTACTCACTGCAGGCACGCCCGGGGAGGAAACGAGTATGTTCCCCCAGAGAAACAGGCTGCTTGCAAGTGTCGAGGGGAGCTTTTCAGGTGCCCAGTGTGTCCCGTTTGTTTCCCTTCGCAGCTCCCATCCTACAGGTACTTATTCTGGGTGCTAACAAGGGTAGGTGGCTCTGCGGACAAAAGCAGCCTTTTCCCTTTGGAAGTTTGGATTCTAGTGTCTCAGGGGCTGCTTGCCAAACCTTGATGTTGCCCAGCTTCTAGCCTCCGCAGGTACACTTGCGTAGTAAAGGAGCACTTTCTCCCGAGAAACCGTGTTCCTGCCACGCTGGAAGAGAGTTAAGCCCGCAGTACTCTTTCATCCTGGGAAAGCGCAAGGCCACCCTGAGCCTCAGGGTAGTGCCTAAGTTTCCACCGGGCAAGCTCTGCGTGCCTCGGTTTCCATGAGGTCTCCACCGTTGTTGTGCTTCAATGGAACGCGAGGATAGCTTTCAGGACTCCAAGCACTCTGGCCTCCGCACCGTTTCCCATGCTACCACACGGATTCCCCCCACGTCTCCTCTCTGCCTGCTGAGCAAAAAGCAGCCGTGTAGGTTCTTCGGAACACTTCTTCATGCACAGCCCAAGGGGGCACACTGCTCTCTCTCTTCCTTTGGAAACCTAGGTTGCCGCAGCTTGTCCCAACTCACGAAGACAGTCAGAGCCGGTCTCATGTGCTGGGTAACGTGGACTCAGTGAGGACAAGGGCCCTACCTGCACTCAGAAAAACGGTCTGCTCAACCTTCCATCCAGGAGCTCACACCAACTGGCGCGTGTGTTTAGCAGGACGTCAATGTGAGGTTCAAGCTGAGCAAAGAGCACAATTCCTCCTTTACCCTGCCAGTCCCCGGAAGACGTAGAGCTAACTAGGCCTCGCTCAGGCCAGCTCTCCTTCAGGGTTCTTGCCACACTACGAACCCGGCACAGTAAAAGGTACTTAGCGAAGTTCCCCGGATTTCGCCATGCTCTCCCTCGGCAGTTCCACTACTGCAGGGACTCATGTTTGCTGTGAACTAGGATAGGTGGCCGTGCTTCGGAAAGCACTCTTTTCCACTTTGGAAATGTGGATTCTTGTAGCCCAGGAGCTGTTTGCGAAACCGTAGGAAAACCCAGCTTATACTCACTGCAGGCACGCCCGGGGAGGAAACGCGTATGTTCCCCCAGAGAAACAGGCTGCTTGCAAGTGTCGAGGGGAGCTTTTCAGGTGCCCAGTGTGTCCTGTTTGTATGCCTTCGCAGCTCCCATCCTGCAGGTACTTATTCTGGGTGCTAACATGGGTAGGTGGCTCTGCGGACAAAAGCAGCCTTTTCCCTTTGGAAGCTTGGATTCTAGTGTCTCAGGGGCTGCTTTCCAAACCTTGAAGTTGCCCAGGTTTTACCCTCCGCAGGTGCGCTTGCGTTGCAAACGAGCACTTTCCCCCGAGAAACCGTGTTCCTGCCACGCTGGAAGAGAGTTAAGCCCGCAGACCTCTTTCATCCTGGGAAAGCACAAGGCCACCCTGAGCCTCAGGGTAGTGCCTTAGTTTCCACCGGGCAAGCTCTGCGTGCCTCGTTTTCCATGAGGTCTCCACCGTTGTGTTTGAATGGAACGCGAGGATAGCTTTCAGGACTCTAAGCACTCTGGCCTCGGGACCATTTCCCATAGTACCACACGTTTTCCCCCCACGTCTCCTCTCTGCCTGCTGAGCAAAAAGCAGCCGTGTAGGCCCTTCGGAACACTTCTTCATGCACAGCCCAAGGGGGCACACTGCTCTCTCTCTTCCTTTGGAAACCTAGGTTGCCGCAGCTTGTCCCAACTCACGAAGATAGTCAGAGCCGGTCTCATGTGCTGGGTAACGTGGACTCAGTGAGGACAAGGGCCCTACCTGCACTCAGAAAAACTCTCTGCCCAAACTTCCATCCAGGAGCTCACACCGAGTGGCTCTTTGCTTAAGCAGGACGTCGATGTGAGGTCCAAGCTGAGCAAAGAGCACAATTCCTCCTTTACCCTGCTAGACCACGGAAGAGGTAGAGCCAACTAGGCCTCGCTCAGGCCAGCCCTCCTTCAGGGATCTTGCCACACTTCGAAGCCTGCCCAGTTTAAGAACTTAGAGAAGTTCCCAGGGTTTCGCCTTGCTCTCCCTCGGCAGCTCCACTACTGCAGGGACTCATGTTTGCTATGAACTAGGATAGGTGGCCCTGCTTCGAAAAGCAGTCTTTTCCCCTTTGGAAACCTGGATTCTTGTAGCCTCGGAGCTGTTTGCGAAACCCTAGGAAGGCCCAGCTTTTACTCACTGCAGGCACGCCCGGGGAGGAAACGAGTATGTTCCCCCAGAGAAACAGGCTGCTTGCAAGTGTCGAGGGGAGCTTCTCAGGTGCCCAGTGTGTCCCGTTTGTTTCCCTTCGCAGCTCCCATCCTACAGGTACTTATTCTGGGTGCTAACAAGGGTAGGTGGCTCTGCGGACAAAAGCAGCCTTTTCCCTTTGGAAGTTTGGATTCTAGTGTGTCAGGGGCTGCTTGCCAAACCTTGATGTTGCCCAGCTTCTAGCCTCCGCAGGTACACTTGCGTAGTAAAGGAGCACTTTCTCCCGAGAAACCGTGTTCCTGCCACGCTGGAAGAGAGTTAAGCCCGCAGTACTCTTTCATCCTGGGAAAGCGCAAGGCCACCCTGAGCCTCAGGGTAGTGCCTAAGTTTCCACCGGGCAAGCTCTGCGTGCCTCGGTTTCCATGAGGTCTCCACCGTTGTTGTGCTTCAATGGAACGCGAGGATAGCTTTCAGGACTCCAAGCACTCTGGCCTCCGCACCGTTTCCCATGCTACCACACGGATTCCCCCCACGTCTCCTCTCTGCCTGCTGAGCAAAAAGCAGCCGTGTAGGTTCTTCGGAACACTTCTTCATGCACAGCCCAAGGGGGCACACTGCTCTCTCTCTTCCTTTGGAAACCTAGGTGGCCGCAGCTCCCAACTCACGAAGACAGTCAGAGCCGGTCTCATGTGCTGGGTAACGTGGACTCAGTGAGGACAAGGGCCCTACCTGCACTCAGAAAAACTCTCTGCTCAGCCTTCCATCCAGGAGCTCACACCGAGTGGCTCTTTGCTTAAGCAGGACGTCAATGTGAGGTTCAAGCTGAGCAAAGAGCACAATTCCTCCTTTACCCTGCTAGGCCCCGGAAGAGGTAGAGCCAACTAGGCCTCGCTCAGGCCAGCCCTCCTTCAGGGATCTTGCAACACTTCGAAGCCTACACAGTAAAAGGTACTTAGCGAAGTTCTCAGGGTTTCGCCATGCTCTCCCTCGGCAGCTCCACTACTGCAGGGACTCATGTTTGCTATGAACTAGGATAGGTGGCCCTGCTTCGAAAAGCAGTCTTTTCCCCTTTGGAAACCTGGATTCTTGTAGCCTCGGAGCTGTTTGCGAAACCCTAGGAAGGCCCAGCTTTTACTCACTGCAGGCACGCCCGGGGAGGAAACGAGTATGTTCCCCCAGAGAAACAGGCTGCTTGCAAGTGTCAAGGGGAGCTTCTCAGGTGCCCAGTGTGTCCCGTTTGTTTCCCTTCGCAGCTCCCATCCTACAGGTACTTATTCTGGGTGCTAACAAGGGTAGGTGGCTCTGCGGACAAAAGCAGCCTTTTCCCTTTGGAAGTTTGGATTCTAGTGTCTCAGGGGCTGCTTGCCAAACCTTGATGTTGCCCAGCTTCTAGCCTCCGCAGGTACACTTGCGTAGTAAAGGAGCACTTTCTCCCGAGAAACCGTGTTCCTGCCACGCTGGAAGAGAGTTAAGCCCGCAGTACTCTTTTATCCTGGGAAAGCGCAAGGCCACCCTGAGCCTCAGGGTAGTGCCTAAGTTTCCACCGGGCAAGCTCTGCGTGCCTCGGTTTCCATGAGGTCTCCACCGTTGTTGTGCTTCAATGGAACGCGAGGATAGCTTTCAGGACTCCAAGCACTCTGGCCTCCGCACCGTTTCCCATGCTACCACACGGATTCCCCCCACGTCTCCTCTCTGCCTGCTGAGCAAAAAGCAGCCGTGTAGGTTCTTCGGAACACTTCTTCATGCACAGCCCAAGGGGGCACACTGCTCTCTCTCTTCCTTTGGAAACCTAGGTGGCCGCAGCTTGTCCCAACTCACGAAGACAGTCAGAGCCGGTCTCATGTGCTGGGTAACGTGGACTCAGTGAGGACAAGGGCCCTACCTGCACTCAGAAAAACACTCTGCTCAACCTTCCATCCAGGAGCTCACACCAACTGGCGCGTGTGTTTAGCAGGACGTCAATGTGAGGTTCAAGCTGAGCAAAGAGCACAATTCCTCCTTTACCCTGCTAGGCCCCGGAAGAGGTAGAGCCAACTAGGCCTCGCTCAGGCCAGCCCTCCTTCAGGGATCTTGCAACACTTCGAAGCCTACACAGTAAAAGGTACTTAGCGAAGTTCTCAGGGTTTCGCCATGCTCTCCCTCGGCAGCTCCACTACTCCAGGGACTCATGTTTGCTATGAACTAGGATAGGTGGCCCTGCTTCGAAAAGCAGTCTTTTCCCCTTTGGAAACCTGGATTCTTGTAGCCTCGGAGCTGTTTGCGAAACCCTAGGAAGGCCCAGCTTTTACTCACTGCAGGCACGCCCGGGGAGGAAACGAGTATGTTCCCCCAGAGAAACAGGCTGCTTGCAAGTGTCAAGGGGAGCTTCTCAGGTGCCCAGTGTGTCCCGTTTGTTTCCCTTCGCAGCTCCCATCCTACAGGTACTTATTCTGGGTGCTAACAAGGGTAGGTGGCTCTGCGGACAAAAGCAGCCTTTTCCCTTTGGAAGTTTGGATTCTAGTGTCTCAGGGGCTGCTTGCCAAACCTTGATGTTGCCCAGCTTCTAGCCTCCGCAGGTACACTTGCGTAGTAAAGGAGCACTTTCTCCCGAGAAACCGTGTTCCTGCCACGCTGGAAGAGAGTTAAGCCCGCAGTACTCTTTCATCCTGGGAAAGCGCAAGGCCACCCTGAGCCTCAGGGTAGTGCCTAAGTTTCCACCGGGCAAGCTCTGCGTGCCTCGGTTTCCATGAGGTCTGCACCGTTGTTGTGCTTCAATGGAACGCGAGGATAGCTTTCAGGACTCCAAGCACTCTGGCCTCCGCACCGTTTCCCATGCTACCACACGGATTCCCCCCACGTCTCCTCTCTGCCTGCTGAGCAAAAAGCAGCCGTGTAGGTTCTTCGGAACACTTCTTCATGCACAGCCCAAGGGGGCACACTGCTCTCTCTCTTCCTTTGGAAACCTAGGTGGCCGCAGCTTGTCCCAACTCACGAAGACAGTCAGAGCCGGTCTCATGTGCTGGGTAACGTGGACTCAGTGAGGACAAGGGCCCTACCTGCACTCAGAAAAACACTCTGCTCAACCTTCCATCCAGGAGCTCACACCAACTGGCGCGTGTGTTTAGCAGGACGTCAATGTGAGGTTCAAGCTGAGCAAAGAGCACAATTCCTCCTTTACCCTGCTAGGCCCCGGAAGAGGTAGAGCCAACTAGGCCTCGCTCAGGCCAGCCCTCCTTCAGGGATCTTGCAACACTTCGAAGCCTACACAGTAAAAGGTACTTAGCGAAGTTCTCAGGGTTTCGCCATGCTCTCCCTCGGCAGCTCCACTACTGCAGGGACTCATGTTTGCTATGAACTAGGATAGGTGGCCCTGCTTCGAAAAGCAGTCTTTTCCCCTTTGGAAACCTGGATTCTTGTAGCCTCGGAGCTGTTTGCGAAACCCTAGGGAGGCCCAGCTTTTACTCACTGCAGGCACGCCCGGGGAGGAAACGAGTATGTTCCCCCAGAGAAACAGGCTGCTTGCAAGTGTCGAGGGGAGCTTCTCAGGTGCCCAGTGTGTCCCGTTTGTTTCCCTTCGCAGCTCCCATCCTACAGGTACTTATTCTGGGTGCTAACAAGGGTAGGTGGCTCTGCGGACAAAAGCAGCCTTTTCCCTTTGGAATTTTGGATTCTAGTGTCTCAGGGGCTGCTTGCCAAACCTTGATGTTGCCCAGCTTCTAGCCTCCGCAGGTACACTTGCGTAGTAAAGGAGCACTTTCTCCCGAGAAACCGTGTTCCTGCCACGCTGGAAGAGAGTTAAGCCCGCAGTACTCTTTCATCCTGGGAAAGCGCAAGGCCACCCTGAGCCACAGGGTAGTGCCTAAGTTTCCACCGGGCAAGCTCTGCGTGCCTCGGTTTCCATGAGGTCTCCACCGTTGTTGTGCTTCAATGGAACGCGAGGATAGCTTTCAGGACTCCAAGCACTCTGGCCTCCTCACCGTTTCCCATGCTACCACACGGATTCCCCCCACGTCTCCTCTCTGCGTGCTGAGCAAAAAGCAGCCGTGTAGGTTCTTCGGAACACTTCTTCATGCACAGCCCAAGGGGGCACACTGCTCTCTCTCTTCCTTTGGAAACCTAGGTTGCCGCAGCTTGTCCCAACTCACGAAGACAGTCAGAGCCGGTCTCATGTGCTGGGTAACGTGGACTCAGTGAGGACAAGGGCCCTACCTGCACTCAGAAAAACTCTCTGCTCAGCCTTCCATCCAGGAGCTCACACCGAGTGGCTCTTTGCTTAAGCAGGACGTCGATGTGAGGTCCAAGCTGAGCAAAGAGCACAATTCCTCCTTTACCCTGCTAGACCACGGAAGAGGTAGAGCCAACTAGGCCTCGCTCAGGCCAGCCCTCCTTCAGGGATCTTGCCACACTACGAAGCCGTCACAGTAAAAGGTACTTAGCGAAGTTCCCAGGGTTTCGCCATCCTCTCCCTCGGCAGCTCCACTACTGCAGGGACTCATGTTTGCTATGAACTAGGATAGGTGGCCCTGCTTCGAAAAGCAGTCTTTTCCCCTTTGGAAACCTGGATTCTTGTACCCTCGGAGCTGTTTGCGAAACCCTAGGAAGGCCCAGCTTTTATTCACTGCAGGCACGCCCGGGGAGGAAACGAGTATGTTCCCCCAGAGAAACAGGCTGCTTGCAAGTGTCGAGGGGAGCTTCTCAGGTGCCTAGTGTGTCCCGTTTGTTTCCCTTCGCAGCTCCCATCCTACAGGTACTTATTCTGGGTGCTAACAAGGGTAGGTGGCTCTGTGGACAAAAGCAGCCTTTTCCCTTTGGAAGTTTGGATTCTAGTGTCTCAGGGGCTGCTTGCCAAACCTTGATGTTGCCCAGCTTCTAGCCTCCGCAGGTACACTTGCGTAGTAAAGGAGCACTTTCTCCCGAGAAACCGTGTTCCTGCCACGCTGGAAGAGAGTTAAGCCCGCAGTACTCTTTCATCCTGGGAAAGCGCAAGGCCACCCTGAGCCTCAGGGTAGTGCCTAAGTTTCCACCGGGCAAGCTCTGCGTGCCTCGGTTTCCATGAGGTCTCCACCGTTGTTGTGCTTCAATGGAACGCGAGGATAGCTTTCAGGACTCCAAGCACTCTGGCCTCCGCACCGTTTCCCATGCTACCACACGGATTCCCCCCACGTCTCCTCTCTGCCTGCTGAGCAAAAAGCAGCCGTGTAGGTTCTTCGGAACACTTCTTCATGCACAGCCCAAGGGGGCACACTGCTCTCTCTCTTCCTTTGGAAACCTAGGTTGCCGCAGCTTGTCCCAACTCACGAAGACAGTCAGAGCCGGTCTCATGTGCTGGGTAACGTGGACTCAGTGAGGACAAGGGCCCTACCTGCACTCAGAAAAACTCTCTGCTCAGCCTTCCATCCAGGAGCTCACACCGAGTGGCTCTTTGCTTAAGCAGGACGTCGATGTGAGGTCCAAGCTGAGCAAAGAGCACAATTCCTCCTTTACCCTGCTAGACCACGGAAGAGGTAGAGCCAACTAGGCCTCGCTCAGGCCAGCCCTCCTTCAGGGATCTTGCCACACTTCGAAGCCTGCCCAGTTTAAGAACTTAGAGAAGTTCCCAGGGATTCGCCTTGCTCTCCCTCGGCAGCTCCACTACTGCAGGGACTCATGTTTGCTGTGAACTAGGATAGGTGGCCCTGTTTCCAAAAGCAGTCTTTTCCCCTTTGGAATTCAGGATTGTTGTAGCCTCGGAGCTGTTTGTGAAACCCTAAGAAGGCCCAGCTTATACTAACTGCAGGCACGCTCGGGGAGGAAACGAGTATGTTCCCCCAGAGAAACAGGCTGCTTGCAAGTGTCGAGGGGAGCTTCTCAGGTGCCCAGGGTGTCCTGTTTGTATCCCTTCGCAGCTCCCATCCTGCAGGTACTTATGTTGGGTGCGAAGAAGTGTAGGTGGCTCTGCGGACAAAAGCAGCCTTTTCCCTTTGGAAGTTTGGATTCTAGTGTCTCAGGGGCTGCTTGCCAAACCTTGATGTTGCCCAGCTTCTAGCCTCCGCAGGTACACTTGCGTAGTAAAGGAGCACTTTCCCCCGAGAAACCGTGTTCCTGCCACGCTGGAAGAGAGTTAAGCCCGCAGTACTCTTTCATCCTGGGAAAGCGCAAGGCCACCCTGAGCCTCAGGGTAGTGCCTAAGTTTCTACCGGGCAAGCTCTGCGTGCCTCGGTTTCCATGAGGTCTCCACCGTTGTTGTGCTTCAATGGAACGCGAGGATAGCTTTCAGGACTCCAAGCACTCTGGCCTCCTCACCGTTTCCCATGCTACCACACGGATTCCCCCCACGTCTCCTCTCTGCGTGCTGAGCAAAAAGCAGCCGTGTAGGTTCTTCGGAACACTTCTTCATGCACAGCCCAAGGGGGCACACTGCTCTCTCTCTTCCTTTGGAAACCTAGGTTGCCGCAGCTTGTCCCAACTCACGAAGACAGTCAGAGCCGGTCTCATGTGCTGGGTAACGTGGACTCAGTGAGGACAAGGGCCCTACCTGCACTCAGAAAAACTCTCTGCTCAGCCTTCCATCCAGGAGCTCACACCGAGTGGCTCTTTGCTTAAGCAGGACGTCGATGTGAGGTCCAAGCTGAGCAAAGAGCACAATTCCTCCTTTACCCTGCTAGACCACGGAAGAGGTAGAGCCAACTAGGCCTCGCTCAGGCCAGCCCTCCTTCAGGGATCTTGCCACACTACGAAGCCGTCACAGTAAAAGGTACTTAGCGAAGTTCCCAGGGTTTCGCCATCCTCTCCCTCGGCAGCTCCACTACTGCAGGGACTCATGTTTGCTATGAACTAGGATAGGTGGCCCTGCTTCGAAAAGCAGTCTTTTCCCCTTTGGAAACCTGGATTCTTGTACCCTCGGAGCTGTTTGCGAAACCCTAGGAAGGCCCAGCTTTTATTCACTGCAGGCACGCCCGGGGAGGAAACGAGTATGTTCCCCCAGAGAAACAGGCTGCTTGCAAGTGTCGAGGGGAGCTTCTCAGGTGCCTAGTGTGTCCCGTTTGTTTCCCTTCGCAGCTCCCATCCTACAGGTACTTATTCTGGGTGCTAACAAGGGTAGGTGGCTCTGTGGACAAAAGCAGCCTTTTCCCTTTGGAAGTTTGGATTCTAGTGTCTCAGGGGCTGCTTGCCAAACCTTGATGTTGCCCAGCTTCTAGCCTCCGCAGGTACACTTGCGTAGTAAAGGAGCACTTTCTCCCGAGAAACCGTGTTCCTGCCACGCTGGAAGAGAGTTAAGCCAGCAGTACTCTTTCATCCTGGGAAAGCGCAAGGCCACCCTGAGCCTCAGGGTAGTGCCTAAGTTTCCACCGGGCAAGCTCTGCGTGCCTCGGTTTCCATGAGGTCTCCACCGTTGTTGTGCTTCAATGGAACGCGAGGATAGCTTTCAGGACTCCAAGCACTCTGGCCTCCGCACCGTTTCCCATGCTACCACACGGATTCCCCCCACGTCTCCTCTCTGCCTGCTGAGCAAAAAGCAGCCGTGTAGGTACTTCGGAACACTTCTTCATGCACAGCCCAAGGGGGCACACTGCTCTCTCTCTTCCTTTGGAAACCTAGGTGGCCGCAGCTTCTCCCAACTCACGAAGACAGTCAGAGCCGGTCTCATGTGCTGGGTAACGTGGACTCAGTGAGGACAAGGGCCCTACCTGCACTCAGAAAAACTCTCTGCTCAGCCTTCCATCCAGGAGCTCACACCGAGTGGCTCTTTGCTTAAGCAGGACGTCGATGTGAGGTCCAAGCTGAGCAAAGAGCACAATTCCTCCTTTACCCTGCTAGACCACGGAAGAGGTAGAGCCAACTAGGCCTCGCTCAGGCCAGCCCTCCTTCAGGGATCTTGCCACACTTCGAAGCCTGCCCAGTTTAAGAACTTAGAGAAGTTCCCAGGGTTTCGCCTTGCTCTCCCTCGGCAGCTCCACTACTGCAGGGACTCATGTTTGCTGTGAACTAGGATAGGTGGCCCTGCTTCGGAAAGCACTCTTTTCCCCTTTGGAAATCTGGATTCTTTTAGCCTCGGAGCTGTTTGCGAAACCCTAGGAAGGCCCAGCTTCTACTCACTGCAGGCACGCCCGGGGAGGAAACGAGTATGTTCCCCCAGAGAAACAGGCTGCTTGCAAGTGTCGAGGGGAGCTTTTCAGGTGCCCAGTGTGTCCTGTTTGTATCCCTTCGCAGCTCCCATCCTGCAGGGACTTATGTTGGGTGCGAAGAAGTGTAGGTGGCTCTGCGGACAAGAGCAGCCTTTTTCCTTTGGAAGTTTGGATTCTAGTGTCTCCGGGGCTGCTTGCCAAACCTTGAAGTTGCCCAGGTTCTAGCCTCCGCAGGTACGCTTGCGTAACAAACCAGCACTTTCCCCCATGCAAGCGGGTTCCTGCCACGCTGGAAGAGAGTTAAGCCCGCAGACCTCGTTCCTCCTGGGAAAGTGCAAGGCCACCCTGAGCCCCAGGGTAGTGCCTAATTTTCCACCAGGCAAGCTCTGCGTGCCTCGGTTTCCATGAGGTCTCCACCGTTGTTGTGCTTCAATGGAACGCGAGGATAGCTTTCAGGACTCCAAGCACTCTGGCCTCCCCACCGTTTCCCATGCTACCACACGTATTCCCCCCACGTCTCCTCTCTGCCTGCTGAGCAAAAAGCAGCCGTGTAGGTTCTTCGAAACACTTCTTGCATGCACAGCCCAAGGCGGCACACTGCTCTCTCTCTTCCTTTGGAAACCTAGGTTGCCGCAGCTTGTCCCAACTCACGAAGACAGTCAGAGCCGGTCTCATGTGCTGGGTAACGTGGACTCAGTGAAGACAAGGGCCCTACCTGCACCCAGAAAAACTCTCTGCTCAGCCTTCCATCCAGGAGCTCACACCGAGTGGCTCTTTGCTTAAGCAGGACATCAATGTGAGGTTCAAGCTGAGCAAAGAGCACAATTCCTCCTTTACCCTGCTAGGCCCCGGAAGAGGTAGAGCCAACTAGGCCTCGCTCAGGCCAGCCCTCCTTCAGGGATCTTGCAACACTTCGAAGCCTACACAGTAAAAGGTACTTAGCGAAGTTCTCAGGGTTTCGCCATGCTCTCCCTCGGCAGCTCCACTACTGCAGGGACTCATGTTTGCTATGAACTAGGATAGGTGGCCCTGCTTCGAAAAGCAGTCTTTTCCCCTTTGGAAACCTGGATTCTTGTAGCCTCGGAGCTGTTTGCGAAACCCTAGGAAGGCCCAGCTTTTACTCACTGCAGGCACGCCCGGGGAGGAAACGAGTATGTTCCCCCAGAGAAACAGGCTGCTTGCAAGTGTCGAGGGGAGCTTCTCAGGTGCCCAGTGTGTCCCGTTTGTTTCCCTTCGCAGCTCCCATCCTACAGGTACTTATTCTGGGTGCTAACAAGGGTAGGTGGCTCTGTGGACAAAAGCAGCCTTTTCCCTTTGGAAGTTTGGATTCTAGTGTCTCAGGGGCTGCTTGCCAAACCTTGATGTTGCCCAGCTTCTAGCCTCCGCAGGTACACTTGCGTAGTAAAGGAGCACTTTCTCCCGAGAAACCGTGTTCCTGCCACGCTGGAAGAGAGTTAAGCCCGCAGTCCTCTTTCATCCTGGGAAAGCGCAAGGCCACCCTGAGCCTCAGGGTAGTGCCTAAGTTTCCACCGGGCAAGCTCTGCGTGCCTCGGTTTCCATGAGGTCTCCACCGTTGTTGTGCTTCAATGGAACGCGAGGATAGCTTTCAGGACTCCAAGCACTCTGGCCTCCGCACCGTTTCCCATGCTACCACACGGATTCCCCCCACGTCTCCTCTCTGCCTGCTGAGCAAAAAGCAGCCGTGTAGGTTCTTCGGAACACTTCTTCATGCACAGCCCAAGGGGGCACACTGCTCTCTCTCTTCCTTTGGAAACCTAGGTTGCCGCAGCTTGTCCCAACTCACGAAGACAGTCAGAGCCGGTCTCATGTGCTGGGTAACGTGGACTCAGTGAGGACAAGGGCCCTACCTGCACTCAGAAAAACGCTCTGCTCAACCTTCCATCCAGGAGCTCACACCAACTGGCGCGTGTGTTTAGCAGGACGTCAATGTGAGGTTCAAGCTGAGCAAAGAGCACAATTCCTCCTTTACCCTGCCAGTCCCCGGAAGACGTAGAGCTAACTAGGCCTCGCTCAGGCCAGCTCTCCTTCAGGGTTCTTGCCACACTACGAACCCGGCACAGTAAAAGGTACTTAGCGAAGTTCCCCGGATTTCGCCATGCTCTCCCTCGGCAGTTCCACTACTGCAGGGACTCATGTTTGCTGTGAACTAGGATAGGTGGCCGTGCTTCGGAAAGCACTCTTTTCCACTTTGGAAATGTGGATTCTTGTAGCCCAGGAGCTGTTTGCGAAACCGTAGGAAAACCCAGCTTATACTCACTGCAGGCACGCCCGGGGAGGAAACGAGTATGTTCCCCCAGAGAAACAGGCTGCTTGCAAGTGTCGAGGGGAGCTTTTCAGGTGCCCAGTGTGTCCTGTTTGTATGCCTTCGCAGCTCCCATCCTGCAGGTACTTATTCTGGGTGCTAACATGGGTAGGTGGCTCTGCGGACAAAAGCAGCCTTTTCCCTTTGGAAGCTTGGATTCTAGTGTCTCAGGGGCTGCTTTCCAAACCTTGAAGTTGCCCAGGTTTTACCCTCCGCAGGTGCGCTTGCGTTGCAAACGAGCACTTTCCCCCGAGAAACCGTGTTCCTGCCACGCTGGAAGAGAGTTAAGCCCGCAGACCTCTTTCATCCTGGGAAAGCACAAGGCCACCCTGAGCCTCAGGGTAGTGCCTTAGTTTCCACCGGGCAAGCTCTGCGTGCCTCGTTTTCCATGAGGTCTCCACCGTTGTGTTTGAATGGAACGCGAGGATAGCTTTCAGGACTCTAAGCACTCTGGCCTCGGAACCGTTTCCCATAGTACCACACGGATTCCCCCCACGTCTCCTCTCTGCCTGCTGAGCAAAAAGCAGCCGTGTAGGCCCTTCGGAACACTTCTTCATGCACAGCCCAAGGGGGCACACTGCTCTCTCTCTTCCTTTGGAAACCTAGGTTGCCGCAGCTTGTCCCAACTCACGAAGATAGTCAGAGCCGGTCTCATGTGCTGGGTAACGTGGACTCAGTGAGGACAAGGGCCCTACCTGCACTCAGAAAAACTCTCTGCTCAAACTTCCATCCAGGAGCTCACACCGAGTGGCTCTTTGCTTAAGCAGGACGTCGATGTGAGGTCCAAGCTGAGCAAAGAGCACAATTCCTCCTTTACCCTGCTAGACCACGGAAGAGGTAGAGCCAACTAGGCCTCGCTCAGGCCAGCCCTCCTTCAGGGATCTTGCCACACTACGAAGCCGTCACAGTAAAAGGTACTTAGCGAAGTTCCCAGGGTTTCGCCATCCTCTCCCTCGGCAGCTCCACTACTGCAGGGACTCATGTTTGCTATGAACTAGGATAGGTGGCCCTGCTTCGAAAAGCAGTCTTTTCCCCTTTGGAAACCTGGATTCTTGTACCCTCGGAGCTGTTTGCGAAACCCTAGGAAGGCCCAGCTTTTATTCACTGCAGGCACGCCCGGGGAGGAAACGAGTATGTTCCCCCAGAGAAACAGGCTGCTTGCAAGTGTCGAGGGGAGCTTCTCAGGTGCCTAGTGTGTCCCGTTTGTTTCCCTTCGCAGCTCCCATCCTACAGGTACTTATTCTGGGTGCTAACAAGGGTAGGTGGCTCTGTGGACAAAAGCAGCCTTTTCCCTTTGGAAGTTTGGATTCTAGTGTCTCAGGGGCTGCTTGCCAAACCTTGATGTTGCCCAGCTTCTAGCCTCCGCAGGTACACTTGCGTAGTAAAGGAGCACTTTCTCCCGAGAAACCGTGTTCCTGCCACGCTGGAAGAGAGTTAAGCCAGCAGTACTCTTTCATCCTGGGAAAGCGCAAGGCCACCCTGAGCCTCAGGGTAGTGCCTAAGTTTCCACCGGGCAAGCTCTGCGTGCCTCGGTTTCCATGAGGTCTCCACCGTTGTTGTGCTTCAATGGAACGCGAGGATAGCTTTCAGGACTCCAAGCACTCTGGCCTCCGCACCGTTTCCCATGCTACCACACGGATTCCCCCCACGTCTCCTCTCTGCCTGCTGAGCAAAAAGCAGCCGTGTAGGTTCTTCGGAACACTTCTTCATGCACAGCCCAAGGGGGCACACTGCTCTCTCTCTTCCTTTGGAAACCTAGGTTGCCGCAGCTTGTCCCAACTCACGAAGACAGTCAGAGCCGGTCTCATGTGCTGGGTAACGTGGACTCAGTGAGGACAAGGGCCCTACCTGCACTCAGAAAAACTCTCTGCTCAGCCTTCCATCCAGGAGCTCACACCGAGTGGCTCTTTGCTTAAGCAGGACGTCGATGTGAGGTCCAAGCTGAGCAAAGAGCACAATTCCTCCTTTACCCTGCTAGACCACGGAAGAGGTAGAGCCAACTAGGCCTCGCTCAGGCCAGCCCTCCTTCAGGGATCTTGCCACACTTCGAAGCCTGCCCAGTTTAAGAACTTAGAGAAGTTCCCAGGGATTCGCCTTGCTCTCCCTCGGCAGCTCCACTACTGCAGGGACTCATGTTTGCTGTGAACTAGGATAGGTGGCCCTGTTTCCAAAAGCAGTCTTTTCCCCTTTGGAATTCAGGATTGTTGTAGCCTCGGAGCTGTTTGTGAAACCCTAAGAAGGCCCAGCTTATACTAACTGCAGGCACGCTCGGGGAGGAAACGAGTATGTTCCCCCAGAGAAACA
This sequence comes from Balaenoptera ricei, assembly GCF_028023285.1. NCBI lineage: Eukaryota > Metazoa > Chordata > Mammalia > Artiodactyla > Balaenopteridae > Balaenoptera > Balaenoptera ricei. Next base: position 209,059 of record NW_026777557.1, read on the forward strand.
GGCTGCTTGCAAGTGTCGAGGGGAGCTTCTCAGGTGCCCAGGGTGTCCTGTTTGTATCCCTTCGCAGCTCCCATCCTGCAGGTACTTATGTTGGGTGCGAAGAAGTGTAGGTGGCTCTGCGGACAAAAGCAGCCTTTTCCCTTTGGAAGTTTGGATTCTAGTGTCTCAGGGGCTGCTTGCCAAACCTTGATGTTGCCCAGCTTCTAGCCTCCGCAGGTACACTTGCGTAGTAAAGGAGCACTTTCCCCCGAGAAACCGTGTTCCTGCCACGCTGGAAGAGAGTTAAGCCCGCAGTACTCTTTCATCCTGGGAAAGCGCAAGGCCACCCTGAGCCTCAGGGTAGTGCCTAAGTTTCCACCGGGCAAGCTCTGCGTGCCTCGGTTTCCATGAGGTCTCCACCGTTGTTGTGCTTCAATGGAACGCGAGGATAGCTTTCAGGACTCCAAGCACTCTGGCCTCCGCACCGTTTCCCATGCTACCACACGGATTCCCCCCACGTCTCCTCTCTGCCTGCTGAGCAAAAAGCAGCCGTGTAGGTTCTTCGGAACACTTCTTCATGCACAGCCCAAGGGGGCACACTGCTCTCTCTCTTCCTTTGGAAACCTAGGTTGCCGCAGCTTGTCCCAACTCACGAAGACAGTCAGAGCCGGTCTCATGTGCTGGGTAACGTGGACTCAGTGAGGACAAGGGCCCTACCTGCACTCAGAAAAACTCTCTGCTCAGCCTTCCATCCAGGAGCTCACACCGAGTGGCTCTTTGCTTAAGCAGGACGTCAATGTGAGGTTCAAGCTGAGCAAAGAGCACAATTCCTCCTTTACCCTGCTAGGCCCCGGAAGAGGTAGAGCCAACTAAGCCTCGCTCAGGCCAGCCCTCCTTCAGGGATCTTGCCACACTACGAAGCCGTCACAGTAAAAGGTACTTAGCGAAGTTCCCAGGGTTTCGCCATGCTCTCCCTCGGCAGCTCCACTACTGCAGGGACTCATGTTTGCTATGAACTAGGATAGGTGGCCCTGCTTCGAAAAGCAGTCTTTTCCCCTTTGGAAACCTGGATTCTTGTAGCCTCGGAGCTGTTTGCGAAACCCTAGGAAGGCCCAGCTTTTACTAACTGCAGGCACGCCCGGGGAGGAAACGAGTATGTTCCCCCAGAGAAACAGGCTGCTTGCAAGTGTCGAGGGGAGCTTCTCAGGTGCCCAGGGTGTCCTGTTTGTATCCCTTCGCAGCTCCCATCCTGCAGGTACTTATGTTGGGTGCGAAGAAGTGTAGGTGGCTCTGCGGACAAAAGCAGCCTTTTCCCTTTGGAAGTTTGGATTCTAGTGTCTCAGGGGCTGCTTGCCAAACCTTGATGTTGCCCAGCTTCTAGCCTCCGCAGGTACACTTGCGTAGTAAAGGAGCACTTTCTCCCGAGAAACCGTGTTCCTGCCACGCTGGAAGAGAGTTAAGCCCGCAGTACTCTTTCATCCTGGGAAAGCGCAAGGCCACCCTGAGCCACAGGGTAGTGCCTAAGTTTCCACCGGGCAAGCTCTGCGTGCCTTGGTTTCCATGAGGTCTCCACCGTTGTTGTGCTTCAATGGAACGCGAGGATAGCTTTCAGGACTCCAAGCACTCTGGCCTCCTCACCGTTTCCCATGCTACCACACGGATTCCCCCCACGTCTCCTCTCTGCGTGCTGAGCAAAAAGCAGCCGTGTAGGTTCTTCGGAACACTTCTTCATGCACAGCCCAAGGGGGCACACTGCTCTCTCTCTTCCTTTGGAAACCTAGGTTGCCGCAGCTTGTCCCAACTCACGAAGACAGTCAGAGCCGGTCTCATGTGCTGGGTAACGTGGACTCAGTGAGGACAAGGGCCCTACCTGCACTCAGAAAAACTCTCTGCTCAGCCTTCCATCCAGGAGCTCACACCGAGTGGCTCTTTGCTTAAGCAGGACGTCGATGTGAGGTCCAAGCTGAGCAAAGAGCACAATTCCTCCTTTACCCTGCTAGACCACGGAAGAGGTAGAGCCAACTAGGCCTCGCTCAGGCCAGCCCTCCTTCAGGGATCTTGCCACACTACGAAGCCGTCACAGTAAAAGGTACTTAGCGAAGTTCCCAGGGTTTCGCCATCCTCTCCCTCGGCAGCTCCACTACTGCAGGGACTCATGTTTGCTATGAACTAGGATAGGTGGCCCTGCTTCGAAAAGCAGTCTTTTCCCCTTTGGAAACCTGGATTCTTGTACCCTCGGAGCTGTTTGCGAAACCCTAGGAAGGCCCAGCTTTTATTCACTGCAGGCACGCCCGGGGAGGAAACGAGTATGTTCCCCCAGAGAAACAGGCTGCTTGCAAGTGTCGAGGGGAGCTTCTCAGGTGCCTAGTGTGTCCCGTTTGTTTCCCTTCGCAGCTCCCATCCTACAGGTACTTATTCTGGGTGCTAACAAGGGTAGGTGGCTCTGTGGACAAAAGCAGCCTTTTCCCTTTGGAAGTTTGGATTCTAGTGTCTCAGGGGCTGCTTGCCAAACCTTGATGTTGCCCAGCTTCTAGCCTCCGCAGGTACACTTGCGTAGTAAAGGAGCACTTTCTCCCGAGAAACCGTGTTCCTGCCACGCTGGAAGAGAGTTAAGCCAGCAGTACTCTTTCATCCTGGGAAAGCGCAAGGCCACCCTGAGCCTCAGGGTAGTGCCTAAGTTTCCACCGGGCAAGCTCTGCGTGCCTCGGTTTCCATGAGGTCTCCACCGTTGTTGTGCTTCAATGGAACGCGAGGATAGCTTTCAGGACTCCAAGCACTCTGGCCTCCGCACCGTTTCCCATGCTACCACACGGATTCCCCCCACGTCTCCTCTCTGCCTGCTGAGCAAAAAGCAGCCGTGTAGGTTCTTCGGAACACTTCTTCATGCACAGCCCAAGGGGGCACACTGCTCTCTCTCTTCCTTTGGAAACCTAGGTTGCCGCAGCTTGTCCCAACTCACGAAGACAGTCAGAGCCGGTCTCATGTGCTGGGTAACGTGGACTCAGTGAGGACAAGGGCCCTACCTGCACTCAGAAAAACTCTCTGCTCAGCCTTCCATCCAGGAGCTCACACCGAGTGGCTCTTTGCTTAAGCAGGACGTCGATGTGAGGTCCAAGCTGAGCAAAGAGCACAATTCCTCCTTTACCCTGCTAGGCCCCGGAAGAGGTAGAGCCAACTAGGCCTCGCTCAGGCCAGCCCTCCTTCAGGGATCTTGCAACACTTCGAAGCCTACACAGTAAAAGGTACTTAGCGAAGTTCTCAGGGTTTCGCCATGCTCTCCCTCGGCAGCTCCACTACTGCAGGGACTCATGTTTGCTATGAACTAGGATAGGTGGCCCTGCTTCGAAAAGCAGTCTTTTCCCCTTTGGAAACCTGGATTCTTGTAGCCTCGGAGCTGTTTGCGAAACCCTAGGAAGGCCCAGCTTTTACTAACTGCAGGCACGCCCGGGGAGGAAACGAGTATGTTCCCCCAGAGAAACAGGCTGCTTGCAAGTGTCGAGGGGAGCTTCTCAGGTGCCCAGTGTGTCCCGTTTGTTTCCCTTCGCAGCTCCCATCCTACAGGTACTTATTCTGGGTGCTAACAAGGGTAGGTGGCTCTGCGGACAAAAGCAGCCTTTTCCCTTTGGAAGTTTGGATTCTAGTGTCTCAGGGGCTGCTTGCCAAACCTTGATGTTGCCCAGCTTCTAGCCTCCGCAGGTACACTTGCGTAGTAAAGGAGCACTTTCTCCCGAGAAACCGTGTTCCTGCCACGCTGGAAGAGAGAGAGTTAAGCCCGCAGTACTCTTTCATCCTGGGAAAGCGCAAGGCCACCCTGAGCCTCAGGGTAGTGCCTAAGTTTCCACCGGGCAAGCTCTGCGTGCCTCGGTTTCCATGAGGTCTCCACCGTTGTTGTGCTTCAATGGAACGCGAGGATAGCTTTCAGGACTCCAAGCACTCTGGCCTCCGCACCGTTTCCCATGCTACCACACGGATTCCCCCCACGTCTCCTCTTTGCCTGATGAGCAAAAAGCAGCCGTGTAGGTTCTTCGGAGCACTTCTTCATGCACAGCCCAAGGGGGCACACTGCTCTCTCTCTTCCTTTGGAAACCTAGGTTGCCGCAGCTTGTCCCAACTCACGAAGACAGTCAGAGCCGGTCTCATGTGCTGGGTAACGTGGACTCAGTGAGGACAAGGGCCCTACCTGCACTCAGAAAAACTCTCTGCTCAGCCTTCCATCCAGGAGCTCACACCGAGTGGCTCTTTGCTTAAGCAGGACGTCAATGTGAGGTTCAAGCTGAGCAAAGAGCACAATTCCTCCTTTACCCTGCTAGGCCCCGGAAGAGGTAGAGCCAACTAGGCCTCGCTCAGGCCAGCCCTCCTTCAGGGATCTTGCAACACTTCGAAGCCTACACAGTAAAAGGTACTTAGCGAAGTTCCCAGGGTTTCGCCATGCTCTCCCTCGGCAGCTCCACTACTGCAGGGACTCATGTTTGCTATGAACTAGGATAGGTGGCCCTGCTTCGAAAAGCAGTCTTTTCCCCTTTGGAAACCTGGATTCTTGTAGCCTCGGAGCTGTTTGCGAAACCCTAGGAAGGCCCAGCTTTTACTAACTGCAGGCACGCCCGGGGAGGAAACGAGTATGTTCCCCCAGAGAAACAGGCTGCTTGCCAGTGTCGAGGGGAGCTTCTCAGGTGCCTAGTGTGTCCCGTTTGTTTCCCTTCGCAGCTCCCATCCTACAGGTACTTATTCTGGGTGCTAACAAGGGTAGGTGGCTCTGCGGACAAAAGCAGCCTTTTCCCTTTGGAAGTTTGGATTCTAGTGTCTCAGGGGCTGCTTGCCAAACCTTGATGTTGCCCAGCTTCTAGCCTCCGCAGGTACACTTGCGTAGTAAAGGAGCACTTTCTCCCGAGAAACCGTGTTCCTGCCACGCTGGAAGACAGTTAAGCCAGCAGGACTCTTTCATCCTGGGAAAGGGCAAGGCCACCCTGAGCCTCAGGGTAGTGCCTAAGTTTCCACCGGGCAAGCTCTGCGTGCCTCGGTTTCCATGAGGTCTCCACCGTTGTTGTGCTTCAATGGAACGCGAGGATAGCTTTCAGGACTCCAAGCACTCTGGCCTCCGCACCGTTTCCCATGCTACCACACGGATTCCCCCCACGTCTCCTCTCTGCCTGCTGAGCAAAAAGCAGCCGTGTAGGTTCTTCGGAACACTTCTTCATGCACAGCCCAAGGGGGCACACTGCTCTCTCTCTTCCTTTGGAAACCTAGGTGGCCGCAGCTTGTCCCAACTCACGAAGACAGTCAGAGCCGGTCTCATGTGCTGGGTAACGTGGACTCAGTGAGGACAAGGGCCCTACCTGCACTCAGAAAAACTCTCTGCTCAGCCTTCCATCCAGGAGCTCACACCGAGTGGCTCTTTGCTTAAGCAGGACGTCGATGTGAGGTCCAAGCTGAGCAAAGAGCACAATTCCTCCTTTACCCTGCTAGACCACGGAAGAGGTAGAGCCAACTAGGCCTCGCTCAGGCCAGCCCTCCTTCAGGGATCTTGCCACACTTCGAAGCCTGCCCAGTTTAAGAACTTAGAGAAGTTCCCAGGGATTCGCCTTGCTCTCCCTCGGCAGCTCCACTACTGCAGGGACTCATGTTTGCTGTGAACTAGGATAGGTGGCCCTGTTTCCAAAAGCAGTCTTTTCCCCTTTGGAATTCAGGATTGTTGTAGCCTCGGAGCTGTTTGTGAAACCCTAAGAAGGCCCAGCTTATACTAACTGCAGGCACGCTCGGGGAGGAAACGAGTATGTTCCCCCAGAGAAACAGGCTGCTTGCAAGTGTCGAGGGGAGCTTCTCAGGTGCCCAGGGTGTCCTGTTTGTATCCCTTCGCAGCTCCCATCCTGCAGGTACTTATGTTGGGTGCGAAGAAGTGTAGGTGGCTCTGCGGACAAAAGCAGCCTTTTCCCTTTGGAAGTTTGGATTCTAGTGTCTCAGGGGCTGCTTGCCAAACCTTGATGTTGCCCAGCTTCTAGCCTCCGCAGGTACACTTGCGTAGTAAAGGAGCACTTTCCCCCGAGAAACCGTGTTCCTGCCACGCTGGAAGAGAGTTAAGCCCGCAGTACTCTTTCATCCTGGGAAAGCGCAAGGCCACCCTGAGCCTCAGGGTAGTGCCTAAGTTTCCACCGGGCAAGCTCTGCGTGCCTCGGTTTCCATGAGGTCTCCACCGTTGTTGTGCTTCAATGGAACGCGAGGATAGCTTTCAGGACTCCAAGCACTCTGGCCTCCGCACCGTTTCCCATGCTACCACACGGATTCCCCCCACGTCTCCTCTCTGCCTGCTGAGCAAAAAGCAGCCGTGTAGGTTCTTCGGAACACTTCTTCATGCACAGCCCAAGGGGGCACACTGCTCTCTCTCTTCCTTTGGAAACCTAGGTTGCCGCAGCTTGTCCCAACTCACGAAGACAGTCAGAGCCGGTCTCATGTGCTGGGTAACGTGGACTCAGTGAGGACAAGGGCCCTACCTGCACTCAGAAAAACTCTCTGCTCAGCCTTCCATCCAGGAGCTCACACCGAGTGGCTCTTTGCTTAAGCAGGACGTCAATGTGAGGTTCAAGCTGAGCAAAGAGCACAATTCCTCCTTTACCCTGCTAGGCCCCGGAAGAGGTAGAGCCAACTAAGCCTCGCTCAGGCCAGCCCTCCTTCAGGGATCTTGCCACACTACGAAGCCGTCACAGTAAAAGGTACTTAGCGAAGTTCCCAGGGTTTCGCCATGCTCTCCCTCGGCAGCTCCACTACTGCAGGGACTCATGTTTGCTATGAACTAGGATAGGTGGCCCTGCTTCGAAAAGCAGTCTTTTCCCCTTTGGAAACCTGGATTCTTGTAGCCTCGGAGCTGTTTGCGAAACCCTAGGAAGGCCCAGCTTTTACTCACTGCAGGCACGCCCGGGGAGGAAACGAGTATGTTCCCCCAGAGAAACAGGCTGCTTGCAAGTGTCAAGGGGAGCTTCTCAGGTGCCCAGTGTGTCCCGTTTGTTTCCCTTCGGAGCTCCCATCCTACAGGTACTTATTCTGGGTGCTAACAAGGGTAGGTGGCTCTGCGGACAAAAGCAGCCTTTTCCCTTTGGAAGTTTGGATTCTAGTGTCTCAGGGGCTGCTTGCCAAACCTTGATGTTGCCCAGCTTCTAGCCTCCGCAGGTACACTTGCGTAGTAAAGGAGCACTTTCTCCCGAGAAACCGTGTTCCTGCCACGCTGGAAGAGAGTTAAGCCCGCAGTACTCTTTTATCCTGGGAAAGCGCAAGGCCACCCTGAGCCTCAGGGTAGTGCCTAAGTTTCCACCGGGCAAGCTCTGCGTGCCTCGGTTTCCATGAGGTCTCCACCGTTGTTGTGCTTCAATGGAACGCGAGGATAGCTTTCAGGACTCCAAGCACTCTGGCCTCCGCACCGTTTCCCATGCTACCACACGGATTCCCCCCACGTCTCCTCTCTGCCTGCTGAGCAAAAAGCAGCCGTGTAGGTTCTTCGGAACACTTCTTCATGCACAGCCCAAGGGGGCACACTGCTCTCTCTCTTCCTTTGGAAACCTAGGTTGCCGCAGCTTGTCCCAACTCACGAAGACAGTCAGAGCCGGTCTCATGTGCTGGGTAACGTGGACTCAGTGAGGACAAGGGCCCTACCTGCACTCAGAAAAACTCTCTGCTCAGCCTTCCATCCAGGAGCTCACACCGAGTGGCTCTTTGCTTAAGCAGGACGTCGATGTGAGGTCCAAGCTGAGCAAAGAGCACAATTCCTCCTTTACCCTGCTAGACCACGGAAGAGGTAGAGCCAACTAGGCCTCGCTCAGGCCAGCCCTCCTTCAGGGATCTTGCCACACTTCGAAGCCTGCCCAGTTTAAGAACTTAGAGAAGTTCCCAGGGTTTCGCCTTGCTCTCCCTCGGCAGCTCCACTACTGCAGGGACTCATGTTTGCTGTGAACTGGGATAGGTGGCCCTGTTTCCAAAAGCACTCTTTTCCCCTTTGGAATTCAGGATTGTTGTAGCCTCGGAGCTGTTTGTGAAACCCTAAGAAGGCCCAGCTTATACTAACTGCAGGCACGCTCGGGGAGGAAACGAGTATGTTCCCCCAGAGAAACAGGCTGCTTGCAAGTGTCGAGGGGAGCTTCTCAGGTGCCCAGGGTGTCCTGTTTGTATCCCTTCGCAGCTCCCATCCTGCAGGTACTTATGTTGGGTGCGAAGAAGTGTAGGTGGCTCTGCGGACAAAAGCAGCCTTTTCCCTTTGGAAGTTTGGATTCTAGTGTCTCAGGGGCTGCTTGCCAAACCTTGATGTTGCCCAGCTTCTAGCCTCCGCAGGTACACTTGCGTAGTAAAGGAGCACTTTCCCCCGAGAAACCGTGTTCCTGCCACGCTGGAAGAGAGTTAAGCCCGCAGTACTCTTTCATCCTGGGAAAGCGCAAGGCCACCCTGAGCCACAGGGTAGTGCCTAAGTTTCCACCGGGCAAGCTCTGCGTGCCTCGGTTTCCATGAGGTCTCCACCGTTGTTGTGCTTCAATGGAACGCGAGGATAGCTTTCAGGACTCCAAGCACTCTGGCCTCCGCACCGTTTCCCATGCTACCACACGGATTCCCCCCACGTCTCCTCTCTGCGTGCTGAGCAAAAAGCAGCCGTGTAGGTTCTTCGGAACACTTCTTCATGCACAGCCCAAGGGGGCACACTGCTCTCTCTCTTCCTTTGGAAACCTAGGTTGCCGCAGCTTGTCCCAACTCACGAAGACAGTCAGAGCCGGTCTCATGTGCTGGGTAACGTGGACTCAGTGAGGACAAGGGCCCTACCTGCACTCAGAAAAACTCTCTGCTCAGCCTTCCATCCAGGAGCTCACACCGAGTGGCTCTTTGCTTAAGCAGGACGTCAATGTGAGGTTCAAGCTGAGCAAAGAGCACAATTCCTCCTTTACCCGGCTAGGCCCCGGAAGAGGTAGAGCCAACTAAGCCTCGCTCAGGCCAGCCCTCCTTCAGGGATCTTGCCACACTACGAAGCCGTCACAGTAAAAGGTACTTAGCGAATTTCCCAGGGTTTCTCCATGCTCTCCCTCGGCAGCTCCACTACTGCAGGGACTCATGTTTGCTATGAACTAGGATAGGTGGCCCTGCTTCGAAAAGCAGTCTTTTCCCCTTTGGAAACCTGGATTCTTGTACCCTCGGAGCTGTTTGCGAAACCCTAGGAAGGCCCAGCTTTTATTCACTGCAGGCACGCCCGGGGAGGAAACGAGTATGTTCCCCCAGAGAAACAGGCTGCTTGCAAGTGTCGAGGGGAGCTTCTCAGGTGCCTAGTGTGTCCCGTTTGTTTCCCTTCGCAGCTCCCATCCTACAGGTACTTATTCTGGGTGCTAACAAGGGTAGGTGGCTCTGCGGACAAAAGCAGCCTTTTCCCTTTGGAAGCTTGGATTCTAGTGTCTCAGGGGCTGCTTGCCAAACCTTGATGTTGCCCAGCTTCTAGCCTCCGCAGGTACACTTGCGTAGTAAAGGAGCACTTTCTCCCGAGAAACCGTGTTCCTGCCACGCTGGAAGACAGTTAAGCCAGCAGGACTCTTTCATCCTGGGAAAGGGCAAGGCCACCCTGAGCCTCAGGGTAGTGCCTAAGTTTCCACCGGGCAAGCTCTGCGTGCCTCGGTTTCCATGAGGTCTCCACCGTTGTTGTGCTTCAATGGAACGCGAGGATAGCTTTCAGGACTCCAAGCACTCTGGCCTCCGCACCGTTTCCCATGCTACCACACGGATTCCCCCCACGTCTCCTCTCTGCCTGCTGAGCAAAAAGCAGCCGTGTAGGTTCTTCGGAACACTTCTTCATGCACAGCCCAAGGGGGCACACTGCTCTCTCTCTTCCTTTGGAAACCTAGGTTGCCGCAGCTTGTCCCAACTCACGAAGACAGTCAGAGCCGGTCTCATGTGCTGGGTAACGTGGACTCAGTGAGGACAAGGGCCCTACCTGCACTCAGAAAAACTCTCTGCTCAGCCTTCCATCCAGGAGCTCACACCGAGTGGCTCTTTGCTTAAGCAGGACGTCGATGTGAGGTCCAAGCTGAGCAAAGAGCACAATTCCTCCTTTACCCTGCTAGACCACGGAAGAGGTAGAGCCAACTAGGCCTCGCTCAGGCCAGCCCTCCTTCAGGGATCTTGCCACACTTCGAAGCCTGCCCAGTTTAAGAACTTAGAGAAGTTCCCAGGGATTCGCCTTGCTCTCCCTCGGCAGCTCCACTACTGCAGGGACTCATGTTTGCTGTGAACTAGGATAGGTGGCCCTGTTTCCAAAAGCAGTCTTTTCCCCTTTGGAATTCAGGATTGTTGTAGCCTCGGAGCTGTTTGTGAAACCCTAAGAAGGCCCAGCTTATACTAACTGCAGGCACGCTCGGGGAGGAAACGAGTATGTTCCCCCAGAGAAACAGGCTGCTTGCAAGTGTCGAGGGGAGCTTCTCAGGTGCCCAGGGTGTCCTGTTTGTATCCCTTCGCAGCTCCCATCCTGCAGGTACTTATGTTGGGTGCGAAGAAGTGTAGGTGGCTCTGCGGACAAAAGCAGCCTTTTCCCTTTGGAAGTTTGGATTCTAGTGTCTCAGGGGCTGCTTGCCAAACCTTGATGTTGCCCAGCTTCTAGCCTCCGCAGGTACACTTGCGTAGTAAAGGAGCACTTTCCCCCGAGAAACCGTGTTCCTGCCACGCTGGAAGAGAGTTAAGCCCGCAGTACTCTTTCATCCTGGGAAAGCGCAAGGCCACCCTGAGCCTCAGGGTAGTGCCTAAGTTTCCACCGGGCAAGCTCTGCGTGCCTCGGTTTCCATGAGGTCTCCACCGTTGTTGTGCTTCAATGGAACGCGAGGATAGCTTTCAGGACTCCAAGCACTCTGGCCTCCGCACCGTTTCCCATGCTACCACACGGATTCCCCCCACGTCTCCTCTCTGCCTGCTGAGCAAAAAGCAGCCGTGTAGGTTCTTCGGAACACTTCTTCATGCACAGCCCAAGGGGGCACACTGCTCTCTCTCTTCCTTTGGAAACCTAGGTTGCCGCAGCTTGTCCCAACTCACGAAGACAGTCAGAGCCGGTCTCATGTGCTGGGTAACGTGGACTCAGTGAGGACAAGGGCCCTACCTGCACTCAGAAAAACTCTCTGCTCAGCCTTCCATCCAGGAGCTCACACCGAGTGGCTCTTTGCTTAAGCAGGACGTCAATGTGAGGTTCAAGCTGAGCAAAGAGCACAATTCCTCCTTTACCCTGCTAGGCCCCGGAAGAGGTAGAGCCAACTAAGCCTCGCTCAGGCCAGCCCTCCTTCAGGGATCTTGCCACACTACGAAGCCGTCACAGTAAAAGGTACTTAGCGAAGTTCCCAGGGTTTCGCCATGCTCTCCCTCGGCAGCTCCACTACTGCAGGGACTCATGTTTGCTATGAACTAGGATAGGTGGCCCTGCTTCGAAAAGCAGTCTTTTCCCCTTTGGAAACCTGGATTCTTGTAGCCTCGGAGCTGTTTGCGAAACCCTAGGGAGGCCCAGCTTTTACTCACTGCAGGCACGCCCGGGGAGGAAACGAGTATGTTCCCCCAGAGAAACAGGCTGCTTGCAAGTGTCGAGGGGAGCTTCTCAGGTGCCCAGTGTGTCCCGTTTGTTTCCCTTCGCAGCTCCCATCCTACAGGTACTTATTCTGGGTGCTAACAAGGGTAGGTGGCTCTGCGGACAAAAGCAGCCTTTTCCCTTTGGAAGTTTGGATTCTAGTGTCTCAGGGGCTGCTTGCCAAACCTTGATGTTGCCCAGCTTCTAGCCTCCGCAGGTACACTTGCGTAGTAAAGGAGCACTTTCTCCCGAGAAACCGTGTTCCTGCCACGCTGGAAGAGAGTTAAGCCCGCAGTACTCTTTCATCCTGGGAAAGCGCAAGGCCACCCTGAGCCTCAGGGTAGTGCCTAAGTTTCCACCGGGCAAGCTCTGCGTGCCTCGGTTTCCATGAGGTCTCCACCGTTGTTGTGCT